>NC_061107.1:1186415-1188915 GCF_015104395.2 Macrobrachium nipponense
TAACTCATTTTACAAAACTTAAAAAAAAACAAATTATTCGTTTTGAACTTCAAAGGCAGATGGCGATTGACAAAAAAAAAAGACTTCTGTGAATTATATCAATTTTTCTTTACCTTCTCCCGTGTCGAACCCCAACAGACACATCATAATTATTTTTATCATATATGTCATCTGGATGAACGCAAAACACACTATCGCTTTGCATGTAGATGTTATTTTGCATTCATTCTTTTGATATTCTGCCCAAAAAAGTGTCTTTAATCTGATAAATAGCTCGTTCCGTTTGATGTCTTTTATGGTCTTCATCATAATATATTTCGTAAATAAATTTTTCGTGTATATATTAAGGTCTGAAAGATTATAAACGCCTCTCTCTCTCTCTCTCTCTCTCTCTCTCTCTCTCTCTCTCTCTCTCTCTCTCTCTCTCTCTGTGGGCAGTCAGTCGGAAAAGTTGAATTTGCAGTCAGTTTTTTTTTTATTTTTTCAGGAATTTACTGAACTCTTCAGGCTTTCTCTTATTATGATCACTAATTATTACACTCATTTGTGGGCAAGAATATTTGAATTACCAAGTATTAATAAGTGTGTAAGTGTGCATGTACTTGTAATTGTGTATACCATTCAAGCATATGTTTATTTATATCAAATTGCACGTGAATAGTGGCTCATGTTAGGAGGATTCTCAGGGACTCAACAAATGGTGTTACTTGAGCTTCGTTGGTTGCTCTCGTGTCCCTAGAGGGGCACGTTTGGGGACCTATCTGGTCCTTGGTCCCTTGTCCCTGGTACCTGGTCCCTGGTCGGTTGTCAATGAATCTTGTCCCCGGTCCTTGATCGCTGATCCATGGTCGCCGGTCCCTTGTCCTGGTCCCTTGTCCCTGGTCGATTATAAATTAACCCTAGTCCCTGGTCCTTGGTCCCTAGCCGCTGATCATACATCCCTGGTACCTTGCCCTTGGTCCGTCTGGTTCCTGATCCATGTCCTTGGTCACTGGTCCCTAGTTTCTGATCCCTGGTCACTTACCCCTTGTCCATATTTGTTTGGAGAGAGAGCGAGAGAGAGAGAGAGAGAGAGAGAGAGACCTGCTTGAGTCCAGCTGGCTGCTGCTTAATTCTGTAATATTTTGCATCATATTTATCTCCATGCTTCAAATCTAAATTCGAATGACTCAATATTTATATAAATCCTTTATGAAAAATAAATTTCCTCTTTTAAAATATATGACATGTGATCACATCCCATGTTTATTTTTGAACTGACTGACTTTCATCGTCTATAAAAAAGTAGGTAAAATCTCCCAGTAGAGCTTATTTTCTTGCCGTCTGATTGTACCAAAAAATAAGTCTGAATAGGTCATCGCAATACCTAATATATTGAGCCTTTTGATGTAGTGTTTTTTTTAAATCGATTCTTAACTTTACGATAAAAAGAAGCATTATTTTTTTTTTATAGAGCAAACGTATCTTTAACGAGAAAAAACGTTTTCAGATGAAATATAAGACAATGAAGAAATAGATGTTAAATGCGTTGCACGTAAGGTCGACGTAAACATATGGAAATCCTTGGAGCAAAAGCATTGAAATATGGAGGAAAAGTGGCATTGCTTTTTCAGTTGAGAATATGCAATGTATCTATTGTGAATATGAGTTCTTCTCATCACTTTGGAATGATTACCAAGTACTTCCATGGTAAAGTACTTCACAGGTAAAGGCCTAGTGCTTTCTGCTCAGAAAACAAACTTTTGTCTTCAAAGTGGGATGTACTTGGACTAGGCTTAGAAGAGGCTGAATACCAGAGGCAAATATGTGAGCAAAATTATTTTATTTTTTAGTTGCAGTGACAATTTCAGAAGGAACGTCACTAAAATTGTCCTGGAGACTGCAAGATTAACATTCAAATCAATACCCGTAATCTTCTTTACCTTTTCTGACCGAGGAACAGAAACTTAATGAGGAATGTTTTGGATCTTGCCAAAACACTTGTGATTGCTGGTGATCCTTTGCGCATATTAAGTATGCAAATGAACGTGTGAAATGACATGAAAAAAATATGATAGCCCTTGGTCTAGGGATTAAGAAAAGAAGAGGTCTTGGCCTTGAGCCTGTTCAACATTTTAAATCAAATGTTTTGTATTGGCTGATGAACGGGTATTCATTCGGCTGAGTGTCACCTGGTGAATTTTAGAATATGAATCAGTCCTCCTCGAGGTACTCCTGAAATCGTTTGCATAATCTGACAGCAACAGGTCTTGGTTAAATCAGATTTTTAACTGCTCGTAATCAAAAGCAAATAACTCAGTATGTAAATAACTTACAGACGGACATTTTTCTTTACAGAATCTGAGACAAAATCGAGGTGCAAATGAATTCGATAAAGATATAAAGTTGATCAAATGTAAATTACCCAAAAAAGAATTCTGCAGATGTGTTCGTGGAATCGTTCTTTTAGAAAGGCCTGAGCTGGGAAATGGAAGCCCGACCATTAACCATTCTTAATTGG
>NC_061107.1:1193915-1243915 GCF_015104395.2 Macrobrachium nipponense
AAAAAAAGGGGTTAGATGCCCCATGGCTCCGCGTAGTAGGCGTTGGGCAGAGGTATAAGAGGGAAAATAAATACGTAGAATCAAGGTGTCTAATATCACGGGAGGGGTTAAATCTGCTTTGGGTATTGCACCAGAGGCATTGTTGAATTTGAAGCGGAGGCGACCACGCCTTGATTGAATTAGCTGTGATGCTGTGGAAGAAATGATTGTTTACCCAATATTTGCTTTGTTGTTTAACTGCATCAGAATCGCTATGGCCTCCCCGCCATCCAAAATAGAGCAGCGGAATATAGTGTTTCTCTATATATTTTGGTGTATGGGCTCCTTTTATTAGATATATATATATATATATATATATATATATTATATATATATATATATATATATATATCTGAGAGAGAGAGAGAGAGAGAGAGAGAGAGAGAGAGAGAGAGAGATATTGCTTAAAGGCCAGCATATTGTGTAAACAAGTCTGGCCAATAAAGTGTCCACCCCCCTCCTCCTCTCTCTCTCTCTCTCTCTCCTCTCTCTCTCTCTCTCTCTCTCTCTCTCTCTCTCTCTCTCTCTCTATACTATTAATTAACAGTTCGTGATGAAAATAATTAGGACGGGATTAAAAGGCCATATTTCGGGAGCTGCCTATTTTGCATAAATCGGGCCACTGCTCTTGTTTTTATTCCGAAATTTAATCACTCTCCTTCTGTCGCTTCTATCTTTATTACAGACACTTATTTCGATAACTCATTTCGCTCAAAGCAATTGCCTTCAATTCAAGGGAAAATTGTATCTATTCATTATCATGGCGGCCAATTCGCTGTCTCTTCCTTCGTGAATATTCGGTCATTTTAATAATTTGTTACGCTCACTCGCTCCTATGGATGAAGGGCCTCTTGATGGCCTATGGCCGCTCGCACCAGACATCTCCTCGTTGAGTGCTACTTCTCTCGAGTTATTCTCGGGATCCTACTCTATTCCAAATCATCTGGGATCTCTGGACACATTATCTCTCCTATCTTCTCTCTTCTACTGATCCTTCCATACCCACTTCACGTATTCTGCCCTCTGTCATTCCAACCACACGTCTAGCCCAAACGTATCCCCTGCGATTTGACATTGCCAGTTATTTAGCGTTTGTCTGGTTAAATCTCTCGTTTTTTAGCTGCGTCTTCTTCTCCAAACACCTGTTATTCTACGCAAGATGTATTAAAAAACCAATAATCTCTTAGTCTCTGTTCTTGACGTTTAGTGAGTGTCCAGGTATAAATGTATAAGTTGTTGGACACAAAATGGGTCGTGAATGAAGCGTTGAAAGACTGACGCTTGCATTTCCTTGTGGTGCTTGATGGTTAAGAGAAGCAACAGAGACTAAGGAAACGCCTCAGTGGCGTGATCGGTATGGTCTTGACCTGCCACTCCGGTGGCCGGAGTTCGATTCTCGGGCATTCCACTGAGGTGTTAGAGATGTGTATTTCTGGTGATAGACATTCACTCTCGGCGTGGTTCGGAAGTCACGTAAAGCCGTTGGTCCCGTTGCTGAATAACCACTGGTTCCATGCTACGTAAAAACACCACACAAACAGAGACTAGGGAAAGACTATATCTGTATGATAGATGGCAAATTCGAGACTGAATTCAGGTAAGAGTAAGGTTTTAAGAGAAATTGGAAACCAATAAAATTAATCCATTGAGGCAGTAGATTAGTGTAAGTATTACGTTGGGTACTTTTGAGCAAATGTAAAGTGATTATAAAAAAAAAAAAAAAAAAAATTTCACCAAGAGAAAACAAGCTCATTAGACCGTTAAGCAAATACTCATTTGCAGGAACGAATTAGTTTGTTTTTCTTCACAACGATAAACGTTTCCCACTGTGGAAAATAAACACGAACAAAGGCATAAAAACCGACTGCCAATAAAGGCTCTAACTGCCGATGGTCGCTCGTTATTGAGAATCTATATTTTCAAGTGATTTATCTGACTCACCAGAGAGGATATTAGTCCTTCTATCGTTTCTCATCTTTCTGATTATAATAAAGAAATCATGACTGGTAAAAAGGGGAATTTAGAACATATAGATAAGGATGAGGAAATGTCAAAATCAAAGACATGTACTATATGCTTCTGAAGACGGCAGCTATATCTTTCAGCAAAAGATAATTTTAGAATTAAAGAAAGATAAAATCACTCTCCCCCTCCATCTCTCTGCAAGTCGTGTTGGTCTGACTGGTTCGATCATGAAATCTGAAGGCACAGATGAGTCCAACTTTCTCTAAAAAACAATAGAAAATAAAAATTTGGATATTTAAAATTAAAGAAAGATAAAATCACTCTCTCCCTCCACCTATCTGCAAGTGGTGACTGTCTGGCTGGTTTGAGCACAATATATGAAGGCACAGACTACCCCAACTTTCTCTAAACATAAATAAATAAATAGAAAATAAAAAATAAGAAGAGATTATTTAAAATTAAAGGAAGATAAAATCACTCTCTCCCTCCACCTCTCTGCAAGAGGTGTTGGTCTATCGTGTGAGAATTTCTCTAAACCGAAGGACGCAGTGGAAACATTTGCTAAACCCCCGTTGCCTTCGAATGAGGGTCTTTGTGAACTGAGCAGCATACATACATTGGGAAGTCGTTCATTTGCTCCCAAAACACGATTCTCCCTCTCCTTTGATCTGCATAATTACTGGCTTCGCTCTCCATGGGAGGGCCATTATTGCCTGCTCTTGATTAGATAGGAGGAATTCGCTTCCATTCCTAAAAAAAATGCAAAGGATATTTTGTCCACAATTATGCAAGCTTGAAATCATTCGGTTTAGGGTCAATGTTATTTTTACTCCATCAAAAACACAAGTTTCTTTACGCAATTATGTTTCCTTCGTTGTAGAGTCTTCTCTTTGTCTATGTAAGTTTTATGACCTCTAAGGCTTTACTTAGGACGCATTACTACATGATTAACACCGTGCAAAACAGTTAGATGCCACATGCTTATGACTAAACCCGGATTTCATTTTGCATATCGTCACTCATACAACAATCTATTCAATTCATCTGGGAACTCGGGTCAGTATTAGTTGGATGCCGTTGCTGGTCTTAGTCTTGAAACTGTATGTGCGTGCGAATGGTGTGAAAGAGAGTGGGGGGCTTGGTGTGGACCTCAATACTCTGACAATACAACAGGGACGAAATCCATTGATTAATATGTAAATTGGAAGAAATACATTTTCACACACCATCATCTCCTTGCAGAGACAGCTTCATGAAAAGCCATTAATTCTAAAAGGTTTCTCGGTGTTTTTCTTCAAAACCGCCAGATTTCACTGAAATAGCATTAAAAAAAAAGTGAAAAAATATGATATATAACATCTATTGTTAAATCTCATCTGCAAATGAGTGAATAAGTTACAATGAGTTACAAATATTAGGATGTCTCAAAGACTTCCCAGTCCATGCGTTCACTTATCTTTAGGAGCTGATTTTACTAATCATTCACAGTGTCCTCATGGCTTTGTGTAGCTTTCTTTTAAACTCTTCCACTCTGTTGCTGTTTACAACTTCTGGTTTTCGTTTAAATGTGAAGAAGTTACTGTCTACTTCAAAAGAGAAAAAAGACTGTTAGGAATAGCGATATGGACAGGCCGTGGTTGAAGAATTGAAAATCAGAATTGTTATTTTAGACTGACACTTGATATATGGAAGCGTATTGTGTTGTAAGTCCCCTACCTTGATAAGTCAACATACCAACAACTTTTAATTATATTTAACGTCTTTTTTTTCTTTGACGGGGGGGGTTTTCTCTGTCTGTCTCTCTCTCTCTCTCTCTCTCTATCTCTCTCTCTCTCTTTCTCTCTCTCGTCTCTCTCTCTCTCCATCTTCTTTCCTCTCTCTCTCTCTCTCTCTGTTGCAACATCTGCCAAGATCAAATTCCCTTTCGCTCCAATGGTTCGCTCACGTGTTGCTGCACTATCCGCAACCCGAGCGGTCTGCCCTTACAAAGACAGGTCGTTAGTACGAGTATGTTGAATCGAGTGTGTTTAACTGGAACTGGAAAGTCCTCGTTATAAAAATTGATATTTCGAGGAGATGCGTATTTTCTTAAGCAATCTTTTTCATACTTGATGTTGGTTTTACTGGGAAAAAGAGCTTAGAAAACAGGCCAAGGTCATCGACCGAGAGGGATTTCCTGTCACTTAACCTTGTCAAGAATGGAATGGGGAGGACACATGTCTGATATAATATATCATATAAATGATATTACATATTTTATAGTAAATGGTAGGAAAGGAAAGGAAAGGAAAGGAAAATTTTTGCTCAAGCGTCAGAAATCGACATAATTTGATTATTTAAGGGCTAATGAGAATGATCATTAACCGCATCAAACAAAATAGTAAGTCGTGCAATATCTTGTACAAGGTAAATAATTCATGCAAAGTCGCAGCTAGAGAGAGAGAGAGAGAGAGAGAGAGAGAGAGAGAGAGAGAGAGAGACGCATCCATTCGTTGGAGTGGTGCTTTCATTAGCTTCTGGTGTTCCTTCTCCTGCAAAGGATATTCAGTTGTTGTTTGACGTAGTACTGGAAGCTGAAATTGAAAAACTCCCCGTAGGGAGGTAGTGTCGTCTGTGCACTTCATGCGGTGTACTGTATGCAACCCCTTTCGCTCATTTTATTGTACCTCCTTTCATGTTCACTTCCATCTTACTTTCCACCTTCTCCTACCAATTGATGCATAGTGCAACTGCTTTGAGGTTTTCCTCCCTTTACACCTTTCAAACCTTCTACTGTCAATTTCCGTCTCAGCGCTGAACGACCTCATAGGTCTCAGTGCTTGGCCTTTGGCCTAAATTCTGTGTTCAATTTCATTCAATTCAATTTAAAAATTATGTCACTTTTTATCAAAATAATCCCAACCATATGAAAATATCCCAATGCAGAACTGAACCATTTATTTTTAATGTTTATTTTATTTTTGTATTCATTTTATTATATTTGTTATTATTTCTATTACTGTTATTTTTAGTTTTCTATTTTTTCTTTATTTTTATTTTTATTTTTAATATTATATAACATTTTTTACTTTTATTTTTATCATAATTATTTTATTATCTGTATTATTTTTGGTATTTTATTTTAATCTTTCTTTAATTCTATTTCATTATTATTATTATTTTTTTTTTTTTTTTTTTTTTTTTTTGCTCTATCACAGTCCTCCAATTCGACTGGGTGGTATTTATAGTGTTGGGTTCCGGGTTGCACCTGCCTCCTTAGGAGTCCATCACTTTTCTGCATGAGTCCTGGAGCTACTTCAACCTCTAGTTTTTTCTAGATTCCTTTTCAGGGATCTTGGGATCGTGCCTAGTGTTCCTATGATTAGGCTTTAGCCACTGAATCATGCCTCTTTTTGTACTGGTTCTGTGCAAGTGCCGGACATTCGCTTGCTATGTGGTTTATGGTTTCATTTTTCGTATTGCACTTCCTACATATGGGAGAGATGTTATTTCCGTCTATCGTTCTTTGAACATAGCTGGTTCTTAGGGTCTGATCTTGTGCCGCTGTTATCATTCCCTCAGTTTCCTTCTTTAGCCTTCCCCTCTGTAGCCATTGCCATGTGTCATTGCTGGCTAGTTCTTTAGTCTGTCTCATGTATTGTCCGTGCATTGGTTTGTTGTGCCAGTCCTCTGTTCTGTTTGTCATTCTCCTGTCTCTGTATATTTGTGGGTCTTTGTCTACTTTTATTAGTCCTTCTTCCCATGTACTCTTGAGCCACTCGTCTTCACTGGTTTTCAGATATTACCCCAGTGCTCTGTTCTCGATGTTGACGCAGTCCTCTATACTTAGTAGTCCTCTCCTTCCTTCCTTTCGTGTTATGTATAGTCTGTCCGTATTTGCTCTTGGGTGTAGTGCTTTGCCTATTATCATATGTTTCCTGGTTATCTGATCTATGTTGCGGAGTTCTGCCTTCGTCCATTCCACTATTCCTGCGCTGTATCTGATTACTGGCACTGCCTAAGTGTTTATGGCTTTTATCATATTTCCGGCGTTGAGTTTTGACTTGAGTATCGCCTTGAGTCTCTGCATATATTATTATTATTATTATTATTATTATTATTATTATTATTATTGGGCAATGATTCATGGCGCTTTCAGGCGTCCATACAGCTGTCCATAAAATCACGAATTCCAACATCAATCGAAGGAAATAGAAGACCTCTGGCTCACGTAGGATCTCGTGAGCCAGAGGTCTTCCATTTCCTTCGATTGATGTTGGAATTCGTGATTTTATGGACAGCTGTATGGACGCCTGAAAGCGCTATGAATCATTGCCCAATAATAATAATAATAATAATAATAATAATAATAATAATAATAATAATAATAATAATAATATATGCAGAGACTCAAGGCATTCCCTTGCTGAAAGAGATTAGAGAAAATCCCTAGACAAGACGAGGCTTTCTCATGCGATTGTCTTTAGAGCACAATTCTAATCGTTATGGAAATTGAAATCTTAGATACTTAAATGTATTGTTCTAATTAACTTGTACGTAGGAAGACATATTCCTGTGAATTACATATTTTGGGGGAATCTTGCGTGTGTGTGTGTGTGTGTGTGTGTGTGTGTGTGTGTGTGTGTGTGTGTTCACACGTTGTATCAGTGTCATGTCTTAAAATCAACTGCTTTACTGTTGCCTCAGAATAAAAATGCATCATTTTGATGGTTTTTTGCGAAATTAATTGAATTTGTTGTGATAGGTCTTCTTTAATATTTCATGCCTGTTGCCATCACACGTTCAAATCATTTTTGAAAAATGTCATGCAGAATGTCGTGAATAAACTATTCGTTGCCGAGTATAATTGGCAGTAAAGAAAGGATATCGATCTGGTTAAAAAATTTGGTTGAAGCAGTCAATATAAATTTTTGCGTTGTACATGCGCCGAAAATAACGAAATGGCGTGAAATGTGGATCTGCGAGGTGGGTAAAAAAAAGTTAGTATGTTTGTAGTTGTTTAAGGCCCTCATGCATTATTATTATTATTATTATTATTATTATTATTATTATTATTATTATTATTATTATTGTATGACCTTCTTGGCCTAAGCTGTCTCTTTATCTTCTTCTTCTTCATTTTCTTCTTCTTCTTCTTCTTCTTCTTCTTCTTCTTCTTCTTCTTCTTCTTATTATTCATCATTATTATTATTATTATTATTATTATTATTATTATTATTATTATTATGAAGGAGGCCTTTTAATATCTTTTTCTCATCAGCATGTAGCTGGTGTATCAGGTTTCCTAAGGACATATAAAGATTTCAGTTGTCTTAGGTTTATTTCCTCTAACGTGACGACAACGCACGGCAGTCATCTATGAGAGTATACAGTAATGTGAATTAAGATACGTTTTTGCATGTATTTATAGCAGGCAAGGGCGTGTACAATCGGTGGATAGGTCGGTAAGCAGTGATTTCAATTGGTCGTTGGATGGTAACGAAATCTGTCCCTGAAGCGTTTTGTAAAATATTTTTATAGCTCCACTTTGGTCGTTAGTTCCGGTCGTGCTTTCCCGGTGCCATTTATTTATGGAGTTCCGAGTTTGGCGTTCGACCAGGCGATTTGAGAAGTAATTATTGATTAGGACTTGTGTGGACCTTTCGATCTCCCTGGTGGTTTCTCTCCGCGTAGAGCTATAAAAATATTTTATAAAAATTATATGCACCACAAATATTTGGAAGACGAAAAGGCTATAAGGAAAGTAATCATTGAAAATGTCTCCCCCACTGCAGAAGGTGATAAAATTAGCCTCATAATATACTATAAAAATATGAAAACCAGCCAGCTGCTTCTTAAAAACAACCCAGCGCCCCCAGAAACGTCTTTGAAGAGTAGTGTCATCTACGAATTCACATGCCCGGTGGATGGATGCCACCACTCTTACATCGGTATGACCACTACCAGATTCTCCAAGCGTCTCTTCTGCTACCTTCAAGAAGGGGCCCTTTTCATTCACTACAGGGAAAAGCATAACAGAAGACCAGAAACAGCTGAACTCATAACAAACATAGAAATCATTGACCATGCACTGGGCCGTAAACGTCTACGTTATCTCGAGGCGTTGCACATATTAGAGAAAAAACCGACTATCAACACGGTAAAAGAAACAGAATTTCTTCCTACCATCATAAGAATAAATAGCACAAGAAACCAACCGACTCCATAAACCGTCACCAGAGAGAGAGAGAGAGAGAGAGAGAGTTAGAGAGAGGAGAGAGGAAACTTGCAGAGATGAGAAAGAGATGAGGAGTAGGAGAGAGAGAAAAGAAGAAGAAGAAGAGAGAGAAAGCGGGAGGAGAACCTGGATGGCTTACAGTACCTGCCACCCAGGTGGTGGGGGTACCCCAACCAACACCCAACCTACGCCAACAACCCGGACGGACCAAGAAGGTCTCAACGCTTCAGGGACAGATTTCGTTAACATCCAACGACCAATTAAAATCACTGCTTACCGACCTATCCACCGATTGTACACGCCCTTGCCTGCTATAAATACATGTAAAAACGTATCTTAATTCACTTTACCGTATACTCTCATAGATAACTGCCTGTGCGTTGCTGTCACGTTAGAGGAAATAAACCTAAGACAACTGAAATCTGTATATGTCCTTAGAAAACCTAATACACCAGCTAAATGCTGAGGAGAAAAAGATAATAAGAAGAATTGAGAAGATTCTATATAAATCAAATGCCGTGGGAACAGCTATATTCTTCTTCTTCTTCTTCTTCTTCTTCTTCTTCTTCTTCTTCTTCCTTTTCTTCTTCTTATTATTATTATTATTATTATTATTATTATATTATTATTATTATTATTATTATTATTATTATTATTATTGTTATTTGGGAAAAACTCTCTATCACGAGAGTATATGTAATGTTCTAAAGGGTCTACAATAATAAAAAGTGTTGCGAGTCCGTGTATAATTTTTAAAAAATTTACAAAAAGCTTTCGAACCCTTCCCTGGGTTCATCTTCAGTCCAAATGAGCAATTTGTTACAACATGTACTGAGGTGAATTTAAATTCATTTCAGTACATTTTCTAACTAATTGTTCATTTGAACTGAAGATGAACCCAGGGAGGGTTCGAAAGCCTTTTGTAAAATCTTTATAAAATATACACAGACTCCCAACACTTTTTATTGTTGCGGACCCTTTAGAACATTATTATTATTATTATTATTAAAAATGACAGACATAAGAATAGAAATAATGAAATGATAATAATAAAAGCATAGATATAATAGAAATAAAAATAATAATTTTTCTTATTATCATTTTCATTTTCATTACGATTATTTCATGATTCTATTTTTCGTTTTTATAATTATTAATTTTTCACTTCTTTTAATTATATTATTTGTAATAATAATCATACTACTACTACTACCACTAATAATAATAATATGCTGGAATTAAACACTCTTTTAAACATTTATTTTAAGTAGTTACAGCCTCAACTGCATTACTTTTATATAGGTTCAGCTCTATTTTCCTAATTATGGTTTTCTCATTGTTGCTTAAACTGATGAGCAACGCACCGAACATTGTTATGTCTGAAATATGGAATTATCAAAGTTGATTTAAATTTTATTCAAAAATGCCTGAGGAGGCAGTTAAACTCTCAGAACACAACCTGTAGAGATTATGAATTGTAATATGACTTGTACGTTTGATAAACCCTACGGGTTTTTACGCTGAAAGTTTCATTACCTCCTCCGGCTGAGGCAGCAATTACTTTTAATAATATAATAACAATAATAATAATTCAAGCTCCCAAAGAATATCAAGGTGCTCATTAGGAAGTAGTAACATCAGGTAAAGGGAAAATGCAGAAAGAAGAAATTACCAATGATCAGAAAAGCAAAAAAATAGATTAATAAATTAATTAATTGATAGGCCTATAAGGAAATATTGTGGATTTAGGTAGCTCACAGAGAGAAGAGGTAATGAAAGTTCAGTAGTGAAGATATTTAGAATGACAGAAGGCAATACGTCAGAGAAATTGAGAGATAAGTTTGGGTGCCAATGGAGATGCTCAGAACAATGCTGTGCTGTAGGACTGCTTAGGGATCAATATATATATATATATATATATATATATATATATATATATATATATATATATATATACGTATGTATATATATATATATATATATATATACATATATATATATATATATATATATATAGTATATATATATATATATATGTGTGTGTGTGTGTGTGTGTGTGTGTGTGTGTGTGTGTGAGTCCAGAGAAAACGATGGAATAGAACACGGTCCGTAAAAAAAAAAAAAAAAAAAGGAAACTTAAAATCATTTCATTGCTTGAAATATTTCCACTCCCGGTCAGACACTGACAGCCAGTTAAACGGTTGTCTGACGCTGTTTGATTTATATGTATTAAGGAAAAAACAGGTATCCGCACGGATTTTCAACTTTAATACCTGCAAAATTTTTGCCTTGAAGTACAAAGCCTTCAAAAGCAGTGATCTGGATTTTTTGACAAATCTTTCGTATTGAGCAAAAAACACTATTTTTTTTCTATTTTTATTTTGGAAACGATTTTCCCTGTGGCGGTTATAGTCTCGTATTCCTGTTTTCGGAAACAAACTTGGAAAATTTAAGAGCTCGTGGTAGCTTGCATAAATATTCGCGTTTATTCTAAAATTCCGAGCCTGCAGAAAGGTCCAAATTAAGAAAAAATAATATTGGAACTTCAGTCCCTAGTTCTCTAGACTTGGTATAGTCGTCGCACCAACTCCAACGAATGCGTTTATTCTCATAACCACATTCACGCTGGCCTTAATTTTCAAATACCTCCATTCACCAAGGAATTAGATCCTTTAATAGCTTCAGAAACTACTCTTGTTATATATAATCTCTATCCTCTATAATTTCTAGCTACCTGAAGCTAGAGTCTGAATATCCAAATCCTTTCTCTGACCTCAAATTCCAGGATGAAATTTCGCGTTACTGCCAAAATTTATTTCATTATTTGGTATGAACTCTTGGTAATATCGACGAAATGAATCTCGACGTTGGCAATATCCCCCACCCCCCACCCCCGCGTGCAATTGCGTTATCGTGGGCGTCTCCGTTAAAACAATGAAGATGAGCATAATTGTAACTTCGCAATGGTGATGCTTCGTTTTCCTCCAACAGAAAGTAGTGACATAAAATGTTGCTTCGTTTATGTTCATCTTGCGATGTAGCAGCGTCATGTGAAGGCCTAAAAAGCCCAGCTCCTTTGGGAATCCGTATCCTAACCTTGGATATGTTATAATTTTTTTAATTACCGCTTTGGCATTATATTTATGATGGCCAATCAATGAAACCGCAAAATATATGCAGTATTTCCCCCGTAAAGGGGTACTGCTGTCAGTTCATCTCTCGCAGTGCACTGTAAGCATTCCTTAAGGTTCTTTGCAGCGTGCCTTCGACCCCTATATGCAATCCCTTTCGTCCCTTTAACTGTGCCTCCTTTCTTCCATCTTACAGTCCACCCTCTCCTAACAATTATTCCACAGTGCAACTGCTTTGAGGTTTTGCTGTTGTTACACCTTTCTAACTTTTACTGCCAATTTCCGTTTCAGCGCTGAATGACTTCATTGGTCCCAGTGCTTGGCCTTTGGCCTAAAATTCTATAAATTCATTTCAATTCATTTCATCTATTTTATCATTATCTCAGTAATAAAAGTGGCCAACGACTTTCCACAATCATCATGGGATGTAAATACGAGGGGAAAAACTCTCATTAAAATTCGTAACCTATTGCAAAGGAAGCTTTTATTTACTTTAATCTACATATTTGTATCTTAGAATGTTCAATTAGCTGCAAATTAGGGTGGGAAGAAACAACTAATTATGAATTTTTCAAGAAATGAGCGAGTCATGTCACGTTGGAATTAAAAGAAGAAATCACGAGAAAAACATTTAAAATTGATGGCTTCATCCGCCGACGTTTCTCTTCACAAAAAGAAATGTTTCAGCAAAGTTTGCAACGCTAAAAACGGAGATATTGCAGGGTAAAAGTGCGTTTAGACAAAATCAAGGAAGTGAGATACAAGTTGTCGTGTTTAATATCTCGGTGAAATAAGGTTTCTGGCTGTGAACAATGCTGAAAAAAATGTAGATTAAACAATAAACATTTATGTATTTCGTTAACTTTTTGGTGGCAGCAGCTGAATTCATTTACGAATAAAATCAAGATGATTGTTTTTCACGTTTATTTTCTATGTCTCATTCCTAATACAGCATTTAGTTTTTTGTTGTACATAACAATAAATATTAAACACTGAAATGCAATTCTTTCTATAGGTCATTCATTTACGAACAGAATCAAGATGATTATTTCTCACGTTTATTTTCTGTCTTATTACTAATACAGCATTTCAATTATTCATAAAATGAAAAAATAAATACTAAACACTCAAATGCAAGTCTTTATGCATGTCAGGTAGTTGCTCTAAATTATGTAGTTTAATAAACATACATGTTTTTAGAAAACCGTACCCTGTGGTCAAATATTCAAGGTAAAAAGAGGCTCTTATTGTGACTTTTTATCCTCTCTCATCTCTGGTAGGATTGTCTGAGAAAGGTGGGTTGCATCTCCGAGGGTCGCTGTTCCAATAATGCAACGAGGCCATTCAGGAGCATATCAATCAAACGTGCAAAATAGTGAGCTAGTATGAAAAGCCATAAAACTGAATTGTTGCAAAATTATGGCGTAGAGGATTCGTGGAATGATCAGATTACATGGCTCCAGTGAAGAGACGTTACCGAGACAGGTTAGATAATTTGGAAATGTTGATGGTAAGCAGAGAGTAAACATGAATGTGGGTATGACAATCATAGGGAATCGTATATTTGGAAGGTAAGCCAAAGGCACTCGGGCCAATCTTTTGGGTCAAAGTTCATAGGGCCGTAAGAAACGCTGTTCCAGTACTAGATATTAACTTTGTCCTTTAATAAATGAAGAAACGAATATTCAGTTAATCAACAATTATCTTATTAATTTCGATTAGGATGAAAACCATAAATCTAAAAACATGACGCATGATTTGGCGAAAGCTGCCAATATTGCCTATAGCACACGAAAGTCATTTTGAGACGGTTAATCCCTTAAAACACGAAGAAATCGCGGATTATCTTCTTAACATCATCAAAGGCTCACTGCTTGATCGACCTCGAGTTTCGAAAGTTCATACACTCTTCCATCCATTATTAAGAGAGCTTCCATCGCAGCATGAAAGCATTCATCAGTATATTGATTGATGAACTTAACAGAATCTGAATGGCTTTCGTAACCAAAAAGTAAGGAATGGTAAGGTTGAGCAGAGGCAACAACGCGGCATTTTCTCATGAAAACATCAAGTCAAGTAGTGAGACAATGAGTCCTGCACACCATAGGCGATGAAAGAGGGGAATCATTCATTATTAGAGATGAAACTAGATGTATACGAGTAAGAGATGTATTTCAACTAACAGGCTGCGAAGTTAAATCATATTCTTGCCAATAAGCAAAGGGGAAAGAGAAATGGAGGGAATTTGGTGTTCAAATAACTTTTACTGGCAATTTCTTTGAACTATATATCCCAGAATACGTATATTTTACGTTGCAGGTATTTTCATGAACTCGTCAGGCGACGTTATGGTGCTGACTTACTGTCAAAATGCAGGAATTTAGAAAGACATTACCGTAAACTGGAAAAAGCAAAACTTGATCTGGAATTTCTACAGTATTGCTCTTTAAATAACATTGTGCCGAATTTTGTGAAGTTCAAGCTTTATAAATCCTCTCTATATTCGTCACAGTTTACTCTGAGACTACTAGGAAATTACTTCATATTGAAATAACTAGTAAACAAAAGGATTATTGAGCAGCATTTAAGTGTCGTTAACAAGTACCGTTCAGAGGTTGTCTCTAGTCTCTCTCTTATCGATAGCATTATTTTTAGGACCCTTTTTAACAAAACTTTACAGGATTTTATTGACAATGTGCAACTACGTCACAACAAAAAGCTAAAAAACTTAGGCATTTCCATTCCTAAATTTGACACAAAACGTACCTCTGTTTTTAACTTTTCTAACTATGTATTATCTAAGAGGGAAGAATTTCTCCTTTCTCTGGGTTTGGATTTCTGCCTGCCTAATTTTAAACCTAACTATTATAAATTTTTTTTGCCATTAGAATCTATTTTTCATAGACTTAAATCGCTGCCTTTTGATGTCCACCTTGGTGATCTCCAAAATCGTTTATTTGAGCTGTCCCATAACACTTTCAGAAAACTAAAGACCCAATGGACCCCTTTTTTTAAAAAGACTGATTTTAAGATCCTACAGGAACTTTCACAGAAAGAAGACCTCATAATCACCAAACCAAATAAAGGTAAGGGAGTTGTTTTATTAAACAAAGTGGATTATATTACGAAAATGGAAATCATTCTTAATGATTCCTCCAAGTTTCAGATGGTTGGATCTCCCAATTATGCAAACAACTTTAAAACGGAAGATAAAATTAACCGTTTCCTTAGAACTCTGAAAAGTGAAAATATTATCAATAATGAAACTTACCAAGATTTGTTTGTCACAGGCTCGTCTTATGGTATCCTCTATGGGCTACCAAAGATTCATAAAGAAGGTGTTCCTTTACGACCAATTCTTGCTTCATACAATGCCCCCAATTTCAAATTAGCAAAGTTTCTCGTTCCCTTGCTTGAGCCATTAACCACAAATAATTACACCTTAAAAAATTCTAGTCAATATAAAGAAAAAATTTTGTTGCAAGATTCAGACCTGTTCATGACCAGCTTTGATGTAGAATCGTTGTTTACTAATGTACCCGTGGAGGAAACTATCAGTATAATTTTAAATAGGCTTTTTCCCGAACCCGACTCAGTTTTTAGTGGTTTTAACCGTACGTTTTTTAAGACTCTTTTAAGCTTGGCTGTGCTGGACACAGCCTTTATTTTTAACGGTAAGTTATACAAGCAAGTTGATGGCATGGCAATGGGAAGTCCTCTCGGTCCCACTTTTGCCAACATTTTTATGTGCTCCCTGGAGGAGCACTTCTTAAATGACTGTCCTTTAGCCTGCCTCCCCCTTTTCTATGTAAGGTACGTTGATGATACCTTTGCCCTTTTTAGACGTAATTATGATGCTGATTCCTTTCTTGATTTTATAAATGTACAACATTCCAATGTTAAGTTTACCCTGGAAAAAGAAATTGAAAATCAGCTTTCTTTTTTAGACGTCCTTGTTTTAAGAGAAAATAATATTTTTAACACCACGATTTTTAGGAAAAGAACGTTCACGGGCTTAGGGTCAAATTTTTATAGTTTCTGTTCTTTTAATTTTAAAATTAATTCTGTTTTTACTCTCCTCCACAGGGCTCTTACGCTAACTTCTGATTGGTTTCTGTTCCAAGATGAGATCGCCTTTTTATGCAAATATTTTAAAGAAAACTGCTTCCCATCTGAACTGGTCTTTAAGACACTTCGCTTGCTTTTAGACAAGTACTTCTCGCTAAGAATGCCTAATTTTAATGTTCCTAAAATGAATTTTTATGCTAAGTTCCCTTTTTATTAGATGATGCTTTTAGGAAAACATTTTCCCACCATATCCAAAATAAGTTTGGAGCTATCAAGGTTCATTTGATTCCTATTAATCCTGTTACCATTGGGTCATTATTCAAGTTTAAAGATCGTTTGTGCCCTTATATGTCCTCCGGGTGTGTGTATAGCTATAATTGTCCTAAATGTAATTTAGGAACTTATATTGGATCCACCAGGAGGCTTCTGAAGGTACGCATAGATTCACATCATGGAGTAAGTTATAGGACAGGCAAACCCAGAATTTTCTAACATTAGAAATCATTCGAAAATATGTAAAACCTCCATTGAAAACAAGGACTTTACAGTTGTAGGACGAGCTTCCAACAGCCACGATTTGACAATCTTAGAATCGTTAATGATTAAACGACTCGTCCCCTTGTTGAATAGTCAAACCTCTGCTGGCACACTGTACCTTTCTTAGTCTCTTCCTTTTATCTCCAGTCTTGGCATTGCCGCTGAATAGGTTGGTCCAGTTTTACTTTACTTGAATATGTCTCATTATTTTTTTGTTTCATTCGTTTTTTTTTTTTTTTTTTTTTTTACTTATTTTAATAATTTTTGTCCTGTTTAGTTAACGTTTTTTGTTTTTAAAGGTGTCTTTTTAGTATTTTTAATATTTTAAGTATGTAATTATTGTGCAACTTTTAAATCTCAGATTCTTAGCTTTATTGTAATTTATTTTATGCTATCTATTTTGTACAGCCCTCGAAAATGTAATGAAGACATTACGAAACGTCGGGAATAAATTGACCCTTTTATCAAGTCTTTATGTCCTTCTCCTCATTGATGTATATATATATATATATTATATTATATATGTATCTATATATATATATATATATATATATATATATATATATATATATCTATAATATTATTACATATATATATATATATATATATATATATACACCTGCGACGTAAAATATACGTATTGTGTGATATATAGTTCAAAGAAACTGTCAGTAAAAGTTATTTGAACACCGAATTCCCTCCACTTCCCCACAAATTTATTTTCAAGAGTTGGGTCTTTGGTATTCTCAAGGGCGAAGCCACATACTATATTCATCATCAGGGACCTTCATGCAAATCCACTTATAAGACATATCAAAACACCACGATCCAAATATGTATATTATTTATGAACATTTATAGAAGAATTTCAGCAATGATAAAGCCCATATCACATTTTCAAAGGGCTCAAGACATTATATTAAGAACTGTTAGTTATATCTGCGAGGAGTTAATTCTGTATGAACGCTTGTCCTATGCATATTTTGATACGTATTCCCCCTTTTTTGCAAAGCGAAATATGCTCCTTCAATATGCAAAGTCCATCACCACGAAGGAATGAATACGGGGTCAGCAAGAGGAATATGTCTTTGAGATTAAATGGAAATTATTTTCACGCGTCTGTGATATGCAGATCCACTCCAGCTATTGAAATGTGAATCGTCATAGAGACTATTACGTTAATATGCCTTGCAAAATCGCCAATTTATGCATGTATCAAAACAGTTTTTTTCAGTAGTTGTTAAACTGGAATTAGTCATGTAGTGAAATGTAATCGGATATGGGGGGAATAACGACCAACCGGCCTCGTAGGTAGGGCAGAAGGGTAAAGACCATAAACCATTTCATTAACTCACACTCTGACGTTTTTTTCAGTCTCATTCACATTTATTTAAGTGACGTATTTATGTACTAGTGTATGTATAGAAGAGATGAAACACATATAATGTATTTTGGATTCAAGAGTCCTACCCTTAATGCATATCCCTACAGTAACTTGCTCACGCAGTCTCACGAAAACAATAGAAAATGTACAAAAGCATGTGGGAAAATAGTTGGTGTTTTATCGAAGTCAACTCGGAGCAAGATTTTTTATTGTTGAGGCACTGAAGAACACAAATATGTCATTGAAATTCTAGACTCTTTTTATTTTAGGTTTTAATGAACATTCGCGCCGTCCTGTTTTTACAAAATAAATGCAATATAATAATGTTTTTCACAGTTATTATATGATTATTTTCTTAAGAATATTTTTGAAATGTGAAAAAAATTTTTCCTGACACTAACACTACCACTTGACAGTCCATGTACATTTGCATGTTTTAATACAACAAACAGGCTTTAAAACTTAACGCAGACCTGTGAAGTGGGAATCATATTCATGGACGGAACTCGATATTGAAATCAGACTTTTGCTGATGCCCATTCGAATTGCTAGTAATTAAATACGTATAATATATGCGACAGGTAATGCCCCAACCTGACGATGAATATGGCATAGATGCTTAACTACATACTGCGACATTGAATTATTTCTCCATGGTCAGAGAAGACATCACGTAACATTTCTTATCTTGTACAAGACTGCAAAATATGTGAGCACAGAAAAAACTATTTCTATGAAGGCAAAGAAGACGTAAGCTAAAGTCTAGATCTCAGGGAAGAATAGCTGGATAATGACATACATAGGGGACATGAACATCCAAGCCACAAAGACCAAAGAAACAGTACGAACGAACACAAGACAAATAAGAAGTGTGTGATAGCCATGACGGCTGCAAAGACATTGGGAAAAGGTATGGCATCCCGGGTCACATGTGACCATAGGCCTAGCATTCCGCTACTAATTCATGCCTCTTTTTTTTTTTTTACCGGTTCTGTTCAAGCGCCGGGCATTAGCTTGCATATTATTATTATTATTATTATTATTATTATTATTATTATTATTATTATATTGATACTGAATCGTGAGGAAAACCTCGAAAGTAAAACCAGTGTCTGAGAGAAGCACAAATCCTGGTCCTTCCATTATTTTGTTCTTCTCAACAGCCTCTTCTCCTTCTTCTTCTCCTTCTTCTTCTTCTTCTCGACGCATCTGGCTGATCCAGATGAGGACCCGATACTGCAGATTACAGGGTTCTGTTGGAGGATCTCTCTCTCTCTCTCTCTCTCTCTCTCTCTCTCTCTCTCTCTCTCTCTCAACATTTCTCACGAAATTCAACCCTCTGAACTCTGAGTCTTTATATTCCTGCACGAGGCCTCGTTTCCATTTGTGTGTTCCTGGTATGCAGATGTATTGATATGCTTTTGTACGTTTATTATTCATAGAATACTTTATAAAATAACAATAAAAAGACCGAGACCAAGTCTCTCTCTCTCTCTCTCTCTCTCTCTCTCTCTCTCTCTCTCTCTCTCTAGTATTCACAGTATTATGACGCATTCGTAAACTTGTAAAGTTTTCCATAGATGAACTATTTCAGAGCAGCAACAAAAAGGCTCAAATTAACATCCGAACAGTGAAAAGGGTATTAGCAGTCACTTCGGTGTTTGTTTTTTGTTTTGGGTGTTAGTCCAATTGGTCAGTGTGCCATGCAAATGTTTAATAATAATAATAATAATAATAATAATAATAATAATAATAATAATAATAATAATAATAATAATAACAATCATCATCATCATCATCATCATCAAAGGTTGAAAAAAACCCTCTTTTAAAAATGAGTTGAAAATTACTATTCTATCCGGTGAGATACAATTGTAGCAAGTCAGCTGAGGCGACAACAACAACAACAACAACAACAAAACAACAACAACAATAATAATAATAATAATAATAATAATAATAATAGTGCACTTTGGAAGCGGACCCTCTCTCAAGCATACTTTATTAAGAGTAATGGCTACTTCAGCTGCTGAAGTAGCCATTACTTTTAATAATAATAATAATAATAATAATAATAATAATAATAATAATAATAATAATAATAATAATAATAATAATAATATTAAAACCACCTGAATAACTGTATTTCACAAGGAAACCTTCATCAGCATCTCAGTTGATTCCCCCTTTCTTGTTGTTACGTTCCAGTGGCTCAAAGGCACAAAAAACAAACGTCTTTTCATCTTCAAAAGAGCGACCTTAAAAGACAGCTTCCTTGACTCTACTAAGTTCATTGAGAATACTCAGTGTTCGGTCTTTGTCTACCTTCCCTCGTAGGAGGGAAACAATTGCTCATTGAAGAAGAAACGGACCCATTTGGTATCTTGAGGAAGGGGGTGGATCCTGGCAATTAACTGTTTTTAATCGTTTTTGTGGTATTGAAATATGCAAACCTCTCTCTCTCTCTCTATCTCTCTCTCTCTCTCTCTCTCTCTCTCTCTCTCTCTCTCTCTATATATATATATATGACTGGTAAAAATGCTGTTACAACAGAATTCCAGCTATTAAAAGGTACAACATAAAAACGCCAAAATATAGAAAGTAAATACTATATATTTCAGAGACTGCTGTCTCTCTTCAGGGAGGTAATGAATTACCTGAAGAAAGAGAGACAGTAGTCTCTGAAATATAGTACGTACTTTCTATAATTTGGCCCTCTTTATATACATGCATACATACATACATTACATACATAATACATTCCTATATATTATTACATATACACTACATACATATATATATATATATATATCTATATATATATATAATAATAATATAACATATATATATATATATATATATATATATATATATATATATATATATATGTATAGTTGGAAGTATGTGATTGCGTGTTTGTGTGTATATACACCTGTATGTCTGCCTATATCTTGATGGTGTTTTTGCATACTTGTAATTTGTATGGGTACAGACAGACCTAAATATTCTAAATTATAAATCGCATATCACTTGGCTACAGTTGGCCCGACCTGAAAGTTGTACTTAGAATCTACATACAATCACTTGGGTCGGCACAGACATCTAAGGACTTTCTATAAGACTGGATTTCCTTCTTTTCCATGATTCCTACCGTGTTGATAAGGCTTCCTCCTCAGATGCTATTACCAGTCAGCAGTTCCATTCTTCTCACGATGACTTACAGCTGCTCCCTCCGTGTTGCCATTCTCTCATTTTCTTTCTATCCTGTATTTTGGAGATTATTGGCTCATTCTTTCGTGTTGTTTTGCGGGTTTCTTTTGCTGTGCCTCCCATGGGATTCCAGAAGCCTGCTGGAATACAGGAAATATGAATAATATATATGAATCATATGGAATCAAGGAGGAAGGTATTCTTCGCTTAGAAAAACCACAGCGAATTCGTTGAATGCACGTCCTTTAATCACCTGCTGAGTAACATATACTTCAAGAGTAAAATATCTCAGAGTTCATACCGTTTAAGTATAACAAGGCGTAATCGGACCTTCAGCTTACTCCATGAGCGCTAAAATCTACGGCCGAATAGCGCATTGTTTCAGCAACGAAAATTAAGATAAATACGCTATATTTTATTAGAAATAAACGTTCTGTACTATATAACATGAACATTACTTATTCTTTACAATTTCATTTGAATAAATAAATCATAAATGTCCCATCCTAAAATTCCTGTATCTTTAACTCAAGGCAAAACACTTTTGTCAGACCTTTTTAGGCTATTCCATAGGGCTTTCCTTAACCCCCAACAAGAACAACAACACAGAGTAAGCGGAAAATGTGATGCTGCCAATATCTGTCTGCTTTCAGTAATTAATAATAATAATAATAATAATAATAATAATAACAATAATAATAATAATAATATCCTTTATTTCAGCTCAGGGCCATATACATGGAATATACAAAATACAGACAGTAACATACACAATCTAGATACATGAGACAACATGATAAAAAAATGAATAAACGGCACTATCCACACAAATAGCTGTGCTAGTATAAAATATAGTAATCATAATACTGGTAATAACAGTAATAATATTGGAGAGAAAAAAATACATTGAGCGTTATAATAGTTAGTGCACAGGATATATAATTTAAATTTCATCAAGAGAACTTAGTACAACAAAAGAAAAACCACCCATTTCTCTGCTGACGCTAAGTAAGAAAGTGTTATCCATCAGTGGTCGTGGCTCAGGGAAAGAATTAATATTTTTGTCCATCAATCTCTTCCTATGTTTCGTTTCTCTCTTTCGTGGATTAATTGGACGACTTTTGTTCTTTCGAAAGCTGTTTATTTGGTTTCGTCTTTTTTTCGTTCGATGTCGTGAAACTTAGTAGGTCATATTTCATGTAGATTTATATCTTTGTATTTTACGACTGACATATTTTTTGGCATGCCTTAGAGGCGTGGATGGCATTAAAGAATGGCTGATAATTAGTGTTCTTGAATCAAATGTAATTATAGTTACGTAAGTTTCGTTACGAAGCGATTGTTAATTATCAGTGTAACAATTATAGGGCAGCAATCATTGCTCAATCTGTCATTTTCTCCACTTTTGTTGATAACCTGTATGTCTGATATCTCGTGGAAGCTTTGTGATTGCACTATACAATATATAATATATGTATGTATAACTGAATGACAAAAATATGGAACTTGATGAATATATATACGTAGATAAACGCGCATGCTACGAATGACGGTGAAACAAATGAGTGGTGCTATTAGGCCCTTCGACACAACGGTGCTGGTAAAGGACAGTCATGTTAGTAGGCCTAGCATGCCTCTCCGTTGTTTCACATTCCTTCGTGCCATTTGCCTATATATATATAATAATATATATATATATATAATAACATATATATATATATATATATACTATTATATATATATATATATATATATGATATATATATATATATTTATGATATATATATTATATATATATATATATATATATATTATATATATTATATATGCATATATATATATATATATATATACATATATATCTATATAGATATATATACATATATATATATATGCATATATATATATATATATATATATTATATATATATATATACATTATATATATATATATATATGATATATATATTTATAATATATATATATAATATATATATCTTTTTAAATATGTATATATCAGTTACTATATATATGCAAATATATTTTAATAATATATTATATAATAATTATTATATATATTATATTAACTACATAATATACTAAATAATATAATATAATATATAACTCTTAATCAATTTTGATCCCTAGTTTTCAGGTAAATTGCTGTTACCTGATTCAGGCGCCTGTGCAGTTAGCTGTTAACCAAACACATGCCAGTACGAGTTCCTCAGAGACATCCACTGCCCAAACGCCTGTTCAATTCTACGGCCTCTATTCTTTTACTTCCCATATTAATACTCATCTCCCCAGTTCCTAACTTCCCAGTTACCCTCCGGACCTTATCCTGCTCAGATCTACTCTCAAGTTTTTTTACTTAACAACGAAGCCATCCGGCCCGAATGGCGCAGCCTGAGTCGAGTCACGTAATTCTCATGCGCGGAGAGAGGTCTGTGGTGCCTTGATACCCTCTTGTGTTCCTCATATTTACGAAACTATGGAAAATTCCCCGGTAGTGAGGGATTCAGTGCCTAATTTGAATGCTTTTCAAATCAAGGCTATATGGTTACGGTGTTTAACAACTTGTTTTTATGAAGTTGGTGAGGTATTGTGTGATCTCACTTAGCTTGTCAGGTCAAACTCACAGAATTCATGGTTAGTCTTTTGTAACTATACGACACCCTTGCTGTCGTGAAGTATACGAAAACTAAAGTCAAATCTAAGAGGAATGGAAAGTTTAAATTCAGAATATAGTCCCCATTATGACTTGCGTATTACTGATGGAGACTTCACATGATGTTTAAAGAATCAATGTACTCTTATTTAGGTAAATTATGGCTTACGCATTACTGATGGAAACTTTATTTGATGTTTAAAGAATCTTTGTACTCTTATTTAGGTAAAATATGGCTTACGTATTACTGATGGAGACGTTATATGATGTTTAAAGAGTCTTTGCACTCTTATTAGAAAGGACTAGATTATTTTTATTTGCCTTTTATGAATTTAGATCAGCCTTGTTTTTCTAGGTTTAATTAC
The DNA here is from genome assembly GCF_015104395.2 of Macrobrachium nipponense. Classification (NCBI taxonomy): domain Eukaryota; kingdom Metazoa; phylum Arthropoda; class Malacostraca; order Decapoda; family Palaemonidae; genus Macrobrachium; species Macrobrachium nipponense. Next base: position 1,217,503 of record NC_061107.1, read on the forward strand.
TAGTTTTTAAGAATCATTTTGTGGCAAAATAGCCTTTGTTTTGGATGAGCATTTGTTTATTTTATTTTTGAAATTTAAGTGTCCGTTGTCTCGTCATTTTAAGTGTTTAGCGTAAAGTGTTTAATTTAACGTTTCTCAGTGTGGTTAGGCGCCTCCTCCCCGTTTGTTTATATTACCGAACTATCGTTTTAACGATTGTTTCTTCTTTTTTATATACACGAGTGTTTATGAACGCGTCTTGGTGATGTCTGGTCGTTGGTGCTCGGACAGTTCAGTTCGGGCTTGAGCACTCCCTTGATATCATACCTTGAGCAGCATACTTATTTGGACTTTGGAGGACGACTATTTGGCTGTTTATCTGGACGACGATTCATTGGATTACGCTTTGGATCCTTGCCTTGGACTGTTGTCTGCAGGTTCTCTTGTCACCTGCGACTCGAGTGTCTCCTGCCTCGACCTGCGGCTCGTGTACTTCGAGTAGAGACTCGCAGGTGCTCCTGTCACCTGCGACTTGAACCAGTCCTGCCTTTCCCTGACGAGGAGGAATTCCCAGGGAATTGGTGCCGTCGCTTTCTTCTGGCACTTTCGTCTCCATTCACCTGCTGTGGTTTTGGGAGCTTGCTAGCCTGTAGGGAGGCTGACGCCAGGTAAGACAGAGTGTCTCTGATTTTCGTTTGGGATCGCCTTCCCTTTATGGTATTACTCTGGCGTTCAGGACCTGCCCTGTTAGCTGATTTGGCGAGTGGATCACGGCCCTAGTTTTGTCTCTCCTCTGATACATCCACTGAAGTGAGAAGAACTATACATCATTTGTATTATTTAATCTTATATATATACATATATATAATATATATATATTATTGTCATATTTGCATCGAGACTATATAACGTCATTCAGTAGGTCTATTATAGACAAGGTTTTGTGTGCTTAGTTTTGTGTTGATAGGTAGGATTTATAATGGTTTTCCTGTTTTATTTACTCTGTCTTCCTTCTTTCTTGGAATTAGTATTAGGGTAATTTTTGGCCTGGCCAGCTAAATTGTTGGGTCCAATCAAGTTTATTATTAATAACGGTTATTTCTCCTGTCTTTGTTAGGACTTAGCTTCTTAGTTTTAGGGAATCCAGTGTGTTTTTAAGGACTGGTATTTGTCCTTCCTGGTTATCAAGTTATGTTATTTGTCATCCGACAAGGTTGATCTAAATTGTGTTATTTAAGTATTAAATATTGTTAAGTTTTCTTGAGTGTTTGTTTCCACTGACCTTTAGCACTGAGTTACATTTATTACTGACAACAATTATTATAATAAGAACTTTTATAACAACCCCAAGGGTTGTAACAATTCCCAAGGGTTGTAACACTCTTATTTAGGTAAATTATAATTTCGTATTACTGATGGAGACTTCGTATGATATTTAAATTACCTTAGTACTCTTATTTAGATAAATTATGGATTAAGTATTACTGATGGAGACTTCGTATTATGTTTAAAGAATCATTGTACTCTTATTTAGGTAAAGTATGGCTTATGTATTACTGATGGAGACTTTATTTGATATTTAAAGAATCTTTGTATTCCTATCTAGGTAAATTATGCCTTACGTATTACTGATGGAGACTTTATATGATGTTTAAAGAATCTTTGTATTCTTATTTAGGTAAGTTATGGCAAACGTATCACTGATGAGACTTTATGTGATGTTTAAAGTCTCTTGTACTCCTATTTAGGTAAAATATCCAGAATTTATGTACCTTCCCCTGCGATGCAAAACCATTCCGGGATATTGTGTTGTTTAGGGCTGAGCTGGGCTTCCCGCCACCAGGTGGGGGTGGGGGGGTGCCCGGGGGTGGTGGGATTTGGGGGGGGGGGGCGCGTCTTGTCATAGAGCAGCCCTTATATTTCGGGTTGCCAAAGTTGCGACATAATCTCGGTTGATGGCGACACCTGCCTCCCGATTAGTCTGTCGTTTCCTTGTGTAGTTATCCAACTTGTTTTGAAATCGAAGTTGTGTCTGCGTGTTTATCTCTGCGTAGGTGAGTGTGTGCGCGTTCGGAAGTATGTGATCATATATGTCACTATTAATTATTCATCAGCGTGCGCATGCAGCCGTTATGAGTAACTTTATTTCCGTATTCCAATTTCACATCACAATGTAGAGACTCATTCCTCTCCTTTCTTTGTGATATATATATATATATATATATATATATATATATATATATATATATATATATATCCAAAATTAGAGTAAAATGCCTTTGAACTGTATACAATTAAATATACGACATATACTGCTCATACAAGTCAGAAAATGATCAGGAGTTAATATGTAATATGTATGGCGCCGAAAACAGATGCGATGGAAATGGTGCCAAAATGTCATTTTTGTGGGTTTAATAACTGAAAACGTTTCAATTATTTTGTCACTTTCATGGTCTGGTAAAAGTGTATCTGTTGTATTAAATTTATAGTGGAGCATCTATGGTTTTGAAAATCGCAGACCTGTAAATGTTGAGTTATTTGTCAGTTTTATTATTTTTTTTTTATTCCAACAAAAAACAAAAAATAGTTCATATTTTGTTCATAGTCATATGTACAAAGATGTATTTCTTGTATGTCATTGACAGGGGAGGAGAGAGAGAGAGAGAGAGAGAGAGAGAGAGAGATAGAGAGAGAGAGAGAGAGAGAGAGAGAGAGAGAGGGAGAGAGAGAGAGGAGAGAGGAGAGACGAGAGAGAAGAGAGAGAAGAGAGAGAATTAGAGTTGATATACAATGAAGACTGTGAATCGTGAAAAATATCTTAATCTATTTTCTCTTTTTACTTTCCTAATAACTTTCACGTGTACAAGCTGTTTATGCTTCCATAAGTAAACTATTTATTTTGGCACTCGTTCCCTTTACTGAATAATATAATTAAGAGGATCACAAAGCCCAACGTAATACATTTTCAACAAGGCATCTAATGTAAGTGATCGGTCAGAAAAGGACACTAATGTCACGTCTCTTTGACAATTAAAAAAACAAAAAAACAAAAACAGACTTTTCCCTGCGTTAGTCATCAAAGCTTAACTTGGCTTCTTTAGAGCAAACTTTGCCATTAATCTTCATAGTTATCGTTGTCCTTGATTGCTTAAACCTCGATCCATTGTGTCAACAATATTACATTTTTCACGATCTTCTTAATTGTTTTCTTGCACTTTTAAAGAGATCGATCCATTTTACCTTGGAGTCATCTGATGTGATGACCTCACGTTGTCGTGACATGGACATGTGATGATTTCTTAATTTTCCATTCTCTTTTACTGACTGCTCTTGCCAGGGAAAAAAGAGCTATGCAGGAATAATGAGATTCTACGAGAGTGAAAGTATATTTAACCAAGGTTTTAGTCATGTGAATAGTGAAGTTTTTTCAACAGAGAGGGAAGAGAGAGAAGAGGATAGAACGAGAGAGAGAGGAGAGAGAGAGAGAGTAGAGAGAGAGTAGAGATAGAGAGAGGAGAGACCCCACATCGAACGTTGGTTCTAGGCATTCAGTGCCCCTTCAAACCTTGAAAATCTCATGATTTCTTGTCCATTCCAGCAGGTTCTTTGAACAGCAGCCCATAAACGCCAGGAATATCCTGATAGTAGAGAAATCCTGTCTTCTCATTGGCTGTATCATCCTCAACAGTGATTGGTGGACTTCTTCTTTACTAACACTGATTTTATGAATGAATACAACTGAGGAAAAAAATAGCGCAAGATCTATATTAGTCTTCACTGAATATCGATTTATAAATTATTATTTTATCAGATAAAATCGTACAATTGGATTAATTTCACAATCATACAGATGGCATATGAAGAAAAACAAAATTGATCCCATTAAATGTGAAAGTTCTAAGAAATATTTCACTTAATTTTGGCTACAATGGATGGTGTCGTATGCATAACCAAGATTCAAAATGCTAAGTGTTAACTCCTTGGTAAATAAATACGATCACTGGAAATGAAAACCCTTATTTCATTGTCATATTTCTCTCTAGGACTCCTAAGAATATCTTTTAAAGTCTTCTGATAACGGCTATAAGCAACGAAAAATTAATATTCAATAAAATTCAGGGTTATAAGTTTATTTGATTGTGCTTGATGGCAACAAAGCAGCATGGCATCACAGCATGAGCAGTAATTACTGTCCAAGACCAATCAGGGTTCAGTCAGACAACCAATGAGAAGACAGATATTTCCCGCCAAAGTTCAAACTCTCTTACAGATTACGAGAAAGTCTTTCAGACGCTCTAGCTATGGTGGCCTCGAGAGTAAAGTCGTTCTTTGTTTTGATGGGGAATCGAGAAAGCCTTAATTAATACTTAGATACTCTTACAACTGCTTTAATAACTTATCTATACAAGGCAAAAACTGTTAAATCATTAATAATTCATCTAATTGAATAATATAGTCGTATTTTGAATCTGTCTGAGCAGTGGGTAGGATGAATCATCCTACTACGTATGTCACTTAACAAAAATACATACTAAATCACTTAATATTAAATTAATTTTTACATAGAAATAACATTGATTCAGATACGGTAATGCCCATTAAACCTTTAAAAATAACGATTTATATTCATAAAGTCCCCATATCTAGAGCGTTTGAAAGACGTCTTTTGCGAATTTACGTAAACAGCAGTGCATAAATGTGATGTGAGGAACACCCTAATGGCAGGAAAATCCTGTCCTCTCATTGGCTGTTTCATCCTGAACTGTCATTGGTGGATGCCTTCTTTACTCTTACTTGTTTTATGAATGAATACGGCTGGGGCAAAAATAGAGAAAAATCTATAGTAATAATTGCTGAATTACATAAAAATAAATCATAATCAAATAAAATTTAGAGCATAATTTGATTATTTCGTATATAATACAGACAATATGCGAAAGAAATTATAATTAATCTTATAAAAATCTGAAATTTACCAGGAAACAGTTGACTCAACACTGGATACACTGCAGGATGTCGTCTGTATAACCAAGGCTTAAAATACTAACCGGTTATTCGTCATTAAAAGAATGTAATAATTCGAGCTAATAAAGCGTATTTCAAAGTTTTATCCTTATCCTATATTCGATGTAATATATTCTAAATTCTCCTACCAAACGATACATAAGACCTGAAACTAATAACACTACAAATATTATAAAACTTTAGTCACTTGGCATCTTATGGCAACTTCTACATAACAAACAGATGACGTCACGGACAACAACCAATCAGAGGTACGGACAACAACCAATCAGAGGTAAGTCTTCTGTCCAACGAGAGGCAATATTTTTCCAGCCAATAAAGTCATATCACGAAGCAGTTCCTCTCTTTATGCGTTGCTGTTAAGATTTCGCCCAAATGGTGTCAGATATGACTTTCAAACGCTCCAGCTAAAGTGGCCTTATGCTGTTTAAGATGGATAGAGGCTTGAGGAAGGCAGTACTAACGCCTGTTTTGATAATGTTTCTCTATAAATGGAAGTTAAAAATCAAATAATCAATAAAACCTTTTATATTACAATATCATCCATTAATACTAAATTCAAAACATGAGTTTGTGTCTGCTATGTCAGTGTAAATACTATAGTTATTTCCTCATTCTTTCTTTTTATTTTATGAGAAACGAGAATTCCTTAAACCTATTCTTAGATTAGCTAAAACTTTTTTTAATTAACACTTCTATAAAAGAAATTAAACTATTAAATCAATGATATATGTTCCATTTAAATACCAAATACATAACGCGTTTGTATGTTTGCAGTTAATAGGATGAATCATCCTACTACTTATGTCACTCACTTCCTGTCTGGTTTTGCTAAAACGTAACGAGTGTGGTAATATCAAACTCATATCCATATATAAATAACGTTGCTTAAACAACAACTGTACATAAATTGTTCAATTGTTTACATTAAACCTCGTTAAAATGGTAGAAATATCAATTATAGTCTTCAAGCTCTCATAGCTAGAGCGTTTCAGTCGTCTCTCGCGATTTACCGAACAGGGGTTTTCAACAGCAGCTCATAAAGCCAAGGAACACCCTCATGGCAGGATAATCCTGTCCTCTCATTGGCTGTTTTGTTCTGAACTGCCATTGATGCCTGCTTCACTACTACTGGTTTTATGAATGAATACGACTGGGGCAAAAGTAAAGAAAAATCTATAGTAATAATTGCGGAATTACATCAAAATAAATAATAAATCAAATTTAGAATGTAACTAAATTATTTCACTTATAATAGTGACAATACGCTAGAAAATTATAATTAGTCTTATAAAATCTGAAATTTGCAAGGAAGTAATTGACTTTACACTGGATACCACGCAGGATGTCGTCTGCATAACCAAAGCTTAAAATACTAACTGGGTACTTGTCATTAAATGAATGTAAAAATACGAGCTAATAAAGCATATTTTAACATTTTATTGTTATCCTATATTCGAAGTAATATATTCTAAATTCTCCCACCAAACGATGCATAAGACCTGAAACTAATAACAGTATACATATTGTAAAACATTCGTCCCTTGGCATCTTATGGCAACTTGTACATAATAACAGATGACGTCACGGACTACAACCAATCAGAGGTAAGGCTACTGGCCAATTAGAGGACGTATTTTTTCCGCCAATAAATAATGAAACGAAGTAGTTCCTTTCTTTATGCGTTGCTGTTGAACCAGGTCCAAATGGTGTCAGATACTAGCACAACCATATGTTTTGATGCTTTTTCTCTGTAAATGTAAATTAAATGTTAAATACGACTACTCAATGTGCAATATCAATTTGATAACTAAATCAAATCACGAGCCTGTCTGCTTAGCTGTACCGGAAATCCAGTTCATCCTACTACTTTTGTCACTTACTGAAATTGAAAGTTTAATGCATTATACAATAAATACAGTACAAAAACATTATTTTACTACCTATAAATCAATAATTGTATTTCTTTTACAGGTAATGCGCCCCTATACCTAATATATAAGAAAATAACTCTTAATTTCGGGAGCCATCGAACAGAGTTGTCGAATAGTAGTCCATAAACGCAAAGAACGCCTTTTGGAGGGGAAGCTCTTACCTCTGATTGGCTGTAACATCCTCAGCAGTGATTGGTTGATCCATTACTTACCAACTATAATTTTATAAATGGAGGTTATGTGGGTAAAAACAAAAAGGCATAAAATTTGTGTATATATTTACTGAATTGCATGAAATAAAACATTATTTTATAAATATAAAAAAATGATAATTAAAATATAAAGAATACAAAATACATTGCATAAGCAGGGAAAAATTTATTGACAGAAAAATATATTGTATTCGCAGAACATATTATTTACGCAATAAAGAAGTATCCAAGAAGTACTTTTTCTGTTGGCGTGTCACAGCAACAGCATGACATAAAGCATGAAGTTACAGCTATAGAATGGAACACGGACATTCACAAGTTAGGGTTAAGAGTTAATGGCAAATAAGAAATCCGATATTTAGCGTATTGGCTCAAATGGCCTTAAATTCACGAGAAACGTCTTTCAAACTCTCTAGCTATGGCGTCTTTGAGGATTAAATCACTATTTTAAAGGGAAATTTATCATTCCTTAACCTAATTCAGGTATATGATTACCCCTTATTTTATTTATGATTTTATGAAAGGAATTTAATTATGAAATCATTCATAAATCTACTATTCAAATACAGAATACAATTATGACTGTACTTACGCTATTAGTAGGATGATTCATCCTACTACCAGTGTCTTAAGTAAGTTGAATTATACTACTAGTTATGTCACTTACTCCATCATTTTGCATAATGCATTAAATAATTAATTCCCTTCTATATACAAGAAAATTAAATAAACATCTGTAATTGAATCGCATAACTGGATTTAGGAGAATGACCCAAAAACTCAACTTACTCTTAAAGAGCAAACCACCCCCCCCCCTCCCCAACTTCTTTGCTAGAGTTTGAAAGACGTTCCGACAATTTTCCTTCTTGTCAATCGAGAAGATTCTTGTAACAGCAAGATATATAACCCTGGAACACCATCATGGAAATTCCTGACGTCTGATTGACTGCATCATACTCAACAGTGATTGGTGGATACCTTGTTGACTCACAATAGAGACAATTAGCTAATAATGGTGTAGTGTCTATACGAATATTACTCTAAGTACATTACAAGATAATTAAATCCTACAAAACTATACAATCTCTTACGAAAAAGATAATTAATTGCAATAGTCTTAACTCTCCAAAGGATTAATGACCTATACTTTTGCTACGCTGCCAGATGTCGTCTGCTTTCCGAAATTTTGAAATACTAGCTGATTACTCTTCAGAAAATAAATATGATATTTTGAGCAGATAAAGTTTATTATGCCACTTTTGTTTACTTTTAAATCCTATGAATATGTTCAACATTCTTCCGATAACAAATATACAATGCGAAGTTCCTATTAACTTAGAAAAATAATATAACGTTTATCTCTAGGTGTATGATGGCAACGAAAACGTGGACGCCTGAAGAGTAAGCACCTTGAACGACCAATCAGTGTTAAAACAATGGTTGTAGTTGTTCAGGATTAACATAATAGTTTGCCAGCACAGTTTCTTCCTCCCAGAGCGGCCCAAACAGACGACGCTTCTGTAAAAAGAAAAGAAATATCGTTGATTGAAAATAAAAAATAGAAATGGACAAGTATAGTTACAAAACCTGTTTAAGCTTTATTGAACCTAACAGTATGCGATCAGGTATGGCAGCAAAAAGTCTTGATTTAGTTGTTTAGAAACAGGAAGGGGCTAGAAAAGGTTCACTGATGGAGAGATACGACGGAACTGATAAAAATAAAATGTAATTCGGAGAAATAGGGTAAAGCTATGCGGGGATTACACATACGATTTCACTTACTACGGGTACATGAAATATAAACGTGCTAGCATAGACACAACAGCTGTTACTCAAAGAAAACTAAAACTGCTGTGGGTCTGGATTTCTGGGTGAAGTAGGGTTTGATGTACTCCAGGACATTTTTTCTCCTTCACAGGCTGTCATGTTAGTTTCTCAGAGACACACAACTTCAATTGTTACAATTATATAACTTTTGCTGTTCGTTAGTGTCCCGGTCTCGGCCAACATTTGTTGGATTGCAAGAGAATGAAGGAGAAAGGTGTGATAGATGGTCAATGGGAAGGGGAAGGGGGTATGAACATAGTATATATCCACCTTTGTCAAAGAGGGTAAACTCATGCAAAGTAAAGTAGACGGCCGCACATGAAGATATCGTTTGTTAATGTAACTTGTCGACCACACAATATAGAAATGGGTGTATATAATACTTCGAGCCACGCGGGGATAGTATTAAAAACGAAGTCCCAAGGAGCTTCCACCATGTTTAGTACTAGCACCTCGGAGTAGGTGACGCGTAGGTGGATATCAACCGGAGGAGGGTTAGGTTTTGAGAGTGGAAAGGAGTCTGGGCTGGAGAGGAGGAATAGGAAAGATTTCCTGTGGTTTTGGGGTATACTACACTTCTTACCCTGTTGTCTGTAGCTGCTTCAGTTTTCATCTCCCCTCTCGCGGTCACTCGAAATTCACGGAGGTGTGGAGAGACCAAGGTTACTTGAAGAGAAGATTTGATGTCTAGCTTCGACTCGGCTGAAGCAGAAAGGCCTGATGGAAGACGATCATCCACTGACGATCTCGGGAGAGTGGTAGATGTTTCTGCCATGGAGAGAATAAATAGCTCAGATATAGACAAACTAAAACCAATATTTAATAGAAACTCGGATCAAAGGTTGGCCTGTTTTCGCTTTATGGAAATACCTACATAATATGCAGCGTGACATCACTACAGCAGCTTGAGTAGTAAACACATGCACCCACCAATCAGGGTTGAGGCTGACAGCCAATGAGAACACAGATATTTTGCCGCTTTTTTCAAATGATTTTAAGAGCCGCGAGACACTTCTTTCAAACGCTTTAGCTCTGGAGGCTTTGAGAATTAAATGGCTCGTTTATTTTTTTTACCGAAATCGATAATTCCTTCAGCTATGCTGAGATCCATGCATATAGGTTTTTATTGACGGTTCTATAATCAAAATTTAACTAATTAAAATACGAAATGCAGTTAGTAGGATGAATCATCCTACTCCTTATATCACTTACTGCACCGTTTTGCCTAAACTTAATCAATTATCTGATATTAAATCCAGTTCCCCATAAAAAGTACATCGATTTAACACCTGTGAAAAATAAATATTTCCAATAGTTGAAGCAAAAGATTGTTAAAATCTTGAAAATAATTATTACTGGCCCAACAACCCCCACCTCCCATAGCTAGAGCGATTCAAAGACGTCTCTCCTGCTTTATTTATTATTTTTTCTTTTTTTTGTGATGGTGGGGGTTGGGGGGGAGGATCCGAGCAGGTTCTCTGTATAAAAGCGAGGAACACCCACTTGGCAAGAAACTCCTTTCCTCTCATTGGCTGCATCGTCCTCGGATGTGATTGGTGGATGCATTCTTTACTAATACCTGCTTTATGTATAAATGCAGCTTAAAAAAATTGTATAACATCTTTAATAGTAAGTTCAGTCACTAAATGACATCTAAATCACGGTTTTCTTCGATAAAACCCCATAATTGAATGATCTTCATTATAATTTAGATCATGTAAGAAGCACAACAAATCCAATCACAACAATCATGAAAGTTATGGGTAACAACTGATCTAACTCTGGCTACACTTGAAAGCGTGTTATCCAAAGCCAAGGTTTAACATGTTAACTGTTAACTCTTCCATAAAATGAATGTGTTAATTAAAGCAGATAAAGAGCTTTTCGCAGCTATAATATCCTCCTATATTATAAGAATATATTTCAAAGTCTTTTGATGAGAGATATGTGGGACGTAAAAGTAATATTTAATAGAAATCCGGACAAAATGTTTGCCTATTAGTACTTAATGATATTAATATACAGCATGCCATTAGAGCTCGAGTGGTGAATACGGGCACAAACCAATTAGGATTGGACCTCACAGCCAAGTAATTATTCCCCATCGCTGTTCTAATGGCAATATCACTAGTATCCTCTTGTTTTTGTTTTATGGGAAATCAAATCTAAAATTCTAACATTTAGTTCTGAGATATAATTACAGCTCTTTTCAGTAACGTTTCTGTAAAAGTAATTGAAGTATTAAATCATCAAGAACTACTTGAATATCAAATGCAAAATGTGTGTATCTCTGCATAGTTTGTAGGATTAATCATCCCACTACATTTGAAAAATAGCTAATAAATCATAAAAAATTCAATTAAAGTCCAAATAAAAATATTAATTAAACAACTGTAAACAAATATCTTTAATCCTTTAAGCACAGCTCGTTAAAAACAAAAATAAACCTTAAAAATAACATTTATAGTCTTAAATTCCCCATAGCAAGAGCGTTTGAAAAATGTCTCTGAGCCCCAGCAGTGATTGGTTTTATGAATGGAGACAGCTAGATAAAAGCTGTGAAGCATCTACATGAATATTCACAGAATTGTGTGATATATGACTCTTTTATTAAATAAAAGCTAAATGAATTAAAAAATAGATTTAAAATACTAAGACTGCAATATTTAACTCTAATAAAGTATATTTTAGGTTAGTTTATCCTGGATTCCCATGAGCAGGTTTGAAAGAATTATGATAACACATACGGAGGAGGTATCCTAATATTGGAACATAATAAGCAGATATTCCTCGCTGAAAGTATAACATAAAGGTTAGCATCGCATTTATGAACTGCTGTTTCGTAAGTGGGATTTTTAAACAGTGCACAGAATGGGGGAAGGATCTATGCCACGTACAACAAAAGGTTCCTTAAAGATGTACATCTGATAGCCAGAATGGAATTCTCGACTCCTCGATTTCTAACTATTTTAGGATACGCTTTTCGGGGAAAGAATAAAATCTGTAGCAGTGGATGAATGAAAGAGTTCCCAGCTTACCTTCGGTGGAATGGCTTTCGGTGGAAAACTGATAAGATTCAAGCGGAGATCGATAAGGTGACTTTCCCGTGCTTAACTTCCACTCATCTCCAGTCTCACTTGGCTGACCACTTTACTGAACTCTTCGGCCAAAGCAGGTCATGTGGGTCATGTGGGGTCGCATATCCATTCCTTTCAAGAAAGATATAAAAATTGATCAGAACTCGTACAATGTCTTAAAGGAAAATATAATATGAAAAAACGAATATATTTGTTTGGCTGGGCTGAAATAAAACAGAATACGTAAGTTGATTCAATTTCGTGATATTTTTGGTTTTCTAGAAAATTTAGTAAAAACTGTCAGCAGAAGCCACCGCCTTCATTGGCAGTTTTTTTTAACGAGGTTGGAAACGTATCTGTGATATGTTGGAGAGTAAACCTTCTTCATAATAATCCAAGACTTTATTAGTGTAAGTCAAATATACAGTAGAGCCATGAACGTAAGCTCATGCTACAAACTCCAAAGGAATACTGCCCTTCGGTTTTAACAGTAAGGTTTAACTTTATGTAAGATAATTATCATAACAGTTATTTACATAAATAAATAGTTAGGTAGTAAAGGATGCTAAACTGCTTAACGAGCAACAACTCGTTACAGTATCCAGGATAAGAGGTCATTAAAAATCGGATTACAAAATAATGAGGCAGATATGACAGAAAAGAACAAGTTTCCAGTTTCCAGAAACATTAATTTCGAGTCAACAAAGACTAAACCCGTTTTAAAGAAGGGCTCGACAAAATAGTCTCCTAATTATCAGTTTTCTCTCCCCTGAATATTCACGACAGGAAAAAAATTGTCGTATAAACGGCGAAGATACAAGATACGAGAAAGTTGGCTCAAACATTTGATAACAAAAATGTTGCCAGAAGTTTGGCGAAACAGGATCAGGGAAAAGTCTGCAAAAGTAATTTGACTTGTGAAGAAGCACGTACGCAGACTTTGATGTTGCACATTGCTGAAGAAGCACAATGAATCTATTATAAGCTGTTATGAATGCCAACGCTATTTCGCTTAATCCTTTTATCTCGATAAAATCATACTGGGAAGTTGGTCCAGTATCTCAAGAATGAGATCAAGTCATGAAAGCTCATTGTTGCACTAAAGTGAAATGATAAAAGAAAATATAAATTGAATATGAATATACTTAAGAGATTCAAAACAAAACACATTGCAAACAAAAGCCGAAGTCTGATATGTCATATCACTTGCCATAACTTAAACCTAACCTAACTTAGGATGTCCTTCATATCCATCTCAAAATATATTTACTCATGACAAGTTAAGATAGGTTCGTTTGATCATATTTCGAAAAAATAAAAAATATATAAAACTTGAAGTAATTCGCTCGTACCTGATGGGAACTTTGTAGGCTAAAGGAGACTGAATAGGTTCAAATGAAGCGCTTTCGGGTAGAATATCCTCCTGGGCAGAAAATGCCATATTTCTGTAATTTGAACAAAACATGCGTAAGTACTTCATTTAATAAAGCTTTCTCTAGGTTGTTTGAGTTTACGTTCATACAAAAGAAAGTAGGGAATGAAATGCTATGAATAACATAGCAGCACTGAATGACCTACATCAGGAGATAGGCAACAGATTTCGAGAAAAATCAATCATAATCCTTTACCTCAAAATCTGGTCATGGAACTCTGAAACGCCATCTTGGCAACGTCCTCCGCTTTCCAAAATCCCTCCCCCACCACCCCACCCTCCTCGTTACTGTACCTCTGACCCGGCCAGAGAACTCTATGTATCGGTCTCGCCGCTGATATCACTGCTTTCCAAGATCTGGAAATCATTTATACCAGTCCCTCATCAATTGTAGCAGCCTAGAGGTGTTCCAGAGACACACACACACACACGTACACACTCGCTGCCACTGCCAAGCGCTTTACCGGAGTCATTTGAGGACGGGGTTACCTCCAGCAGTTTCTGTTTCAGCGAGAGTTTACGATAATTGTGGCTCGTACCGTTTCGTTTCCATGGCCCGTATCGCAGGATCAATGAGCTCGTTCCAATGTAATGAGTTGGTGACCGCATTGCGCGTGAATTTCTTGGTTTGAAATTGATTCTTGCCTAATTGGTTCCAGAATGGATGGGATAATGACGCTGGAATAATTTTCATCTCCATAAAGAAAACGGGTATAAAACACGGTAGGAAGGCTGACAGTTTGGATTACTCTTTTACAGGTATTTCTCGTCACGTTATGGTGATGACCCTTGGTTGGTCGGTACCTTGGGAGTTGGGTATTCTCACCAAAATGTTCTTCACCTCGACTAAGTATTTATGATGTAGAGGAAACAAGGACTTATCCAATTGGCTATATAATTTTCCTTGATCAAAATTTTGAAAAATAAAAGAATTCGTCAGCCTCGTGATAAAACGAATCTAAAATATTTTCCCATGTGTACTCCTTTACAATAATTTCTTCGAAACTTTGTGAATTGTATATATAATACCACCTTCATCTAATGTTAAACTGCTTGAAAATAAAGATTAATCATTCCTTCGTGAACATATATCAAAATATAATCATCTTGGGTTTGTGCCTACTTTGTGTGAATTTATGTTTGCGGGTGATATTCATCCATGGATATAATACCTTGGGCTGATCTTCATGCAACTATCGTCACTTTGTGTGAGTTTCGTTTCCTTAAAACGACCTTAGGTAAATTATTTGTACGACTTTGAGTTTTAACAACTTTATACCGAACACAACGAATATGATTAATGACTGTGTTTTATCGACTTTATACGGAATACAACTAATATGTGTTTTATTAGCTTTAGACGGAATACAACTATATCATTAACACGTTTGGTAGAAAATATTTACAAAAGTTGTGCTTGCTTCTAATAGTAACCAAAAATAATGGAAGTTGATTTTAGTCTCCATACATCTACTTCAGTAAAGTTCTCATCAAAAGAGACTTCTACTGTACACGTGAATGTACATATACATTCAAACAACAAACGAATGTTTTACCAGTTTTATTCAGCGTTCCGAGAGCAACGCATTACTCTTTAAAATATTTTCGTGGTGTGAATCATCCATGAATACATTTTTCATATTTTTTCAAAAGTTATTTGTGGTTTAGTAGCTTCGGAATTAGTAGTGCTGAATAGTTAGAATAGCTGTGGCAATCGAACAAGGGACCAGTAGCTGAAGCAGAAGAGTAATTCTAGTAGAAGTAGTTATGGTGGTAGTTACAATAGCATTATTACAAGTAGCTGCAATGAAGTCCTATTGGAATATGCAGGTTTAGAAGTAGCGTTTGTTTATCTTGCAACTTTATCAATTATGTTTATCTAAACCAAAGACATTTTCTCTCTTCGCATTTGTTTAAAAAAAAAACTTCATGTCTGTATCCTTCAACTTCTAAGTTAAGAACTAAATTCTCACTAGATAAGAAAGTCACATTAGCAGAGAAACCAAGTTAGCAATACTTCTCTGCATCAGCTGCGTCTCTCTTCTTCACGGGATGATTAACAAAAGCAATTACGAACTCGACTTTACACAGAAATATTCCCGAGGAGGTCTAACACAGAGCTCCAGAGGCTGTGTCTGGGGAAACAGATAAACACTGCATTAGCAACAGGTAAAATGAGCCCGGGCTGACTAATTTGAGCAAGGAACAAGGAACGCTAATTGTCTGCAGTTGGGAAATGAGATGTAATCTTCGGGATTCATGTACTGCTGGTCATTCAACAGCTAAGAGAGATTTTTTTTTTTTTTTTAAATGGACAATTTTTACAAACGTTGATGTCATATGGTAACCAATCATCTCTCCTTATTGGGTCTCTCTCTCTCTCTCTCTCTCTCTTTCTCTCTCTCTCTCTCTCTCTCTCTGCAATCATTAATAGGTATAAATTTGCTGTCACACTGGAACCAATTTCTCTCTCTCTCTCTCTCTCTCTCTCTCTCTCTCTCTCTCTCTCTCTCTCTCTCTCTGTAATCATTAAAAGGTATAAGTCTGATGTCAAACTGGAAACAATTTCTCTCTCTCTCTCTCTCTCACTCTCTCTCTCTCTCATCATTAAAAGATATAAGTTTGATGTCACATTGGAACCATTTTATCTTTCTCTCTCTCTCTCTCTCTCAGTAATCATGAAAAGGTATATAGCAGTTCTGAAGTCTTTCCTGGTTTGTACACAACAAACGAATTCCCCTTTCACCTTTATTGGTGCCAGATGTTGAAGCATTTACCTTCCCTTTATGACCACTTCCCCACTAATTCCGTTAGAGTTCTCTCTCTCTCTGTCAGTCACCTCTCAAATTCAATAAATATATTAAAATCTTCAGCACATCCTGCTATCGTCAATTTCCTCCCATCTGACACGGGAAAAGAAAAGTCACGAAACTGGAATTGTGTCGTACTGATGAACAGAACCATAGAGGGAAGGTAGCCTTACCTAACTGATCGTATAGCATTGTAGAGTTTAGTTACTCGAAGTTGTGCATCATATAACGATATGCATTAATATACAGGCATACTTTATACATATTACAGATGTATATATACACACATGCCTGTGTGTGTGAGTGTGTGTGTGTGTGAGTGTGTGTGCGTCTTCTAGCCATGAATTTGGACAAGAACTGATTTGGTAAGAATGATAAAATTCTATTTCAATAACGCCTTCTTGAGAATAGCAATCATCTCTTCTGATATTGCAAACAATGATGAGTATTTCACTTGTAATATATGCGTCTTTAAAATCACTATATTCCTGGGCCTCGTCATTGTTAATCGCATAATTACCGCACCTACAGTCTAAAGAAAAGTTTCAAGATTAAACCGTTTCACTACCTCGCATCTTCAATGGGTATAATACCCATCCTAGCGTTCTTCCTCATTATCCGAGTCAATAGAGGCTGTATCATTCCCGCGCACCTGAGCTATTGTCAGGCTTACCTGTATTCAGAATTCATGTACCTTTACATGACCTAATGAATTTCGTAACAGTTTCACAGTTTCCATTTACAATTTGAACAGCACTTGGACCAGACGCTACTGATCAAGACGGTGGGTAAATTATCTATCCTTTGCCTTTTGGAGTCTTTTGAATACTTTACTTTTTCCATTCAAATGCTTGTTTATTTCAATCTGACCTCGATGCTCGATTTTGTCAATGCGATCTCTTTCGCTAGTGTTTATCCAGAACCTTCGCGAGAGTTCTGTCATGGTTAAGTGGAGCAATACGGTAACCAAACATACTTTATTCACTTTTAAGTACGTCTCTGTAGGGCACATTTTGAAAACAGCTTCAAAGGGACAGGAAACCATTTCGAAAGGAGCATTACAGACCTTCACTTAAGTAAACATTCCGCATGCTGAACTCGTACCCATCCACAAGTGAACTTCAAATACTTGATTTTCATGTTTTCCACTGACGAACAGAATAGCTTTATGGCTTCGCTTCGAACACGTATTTGCTCTCGTTAGTGCCACAAATACCGTTGGACGTTATCGGGGACTATGGATATATCTCGGTACATTCCTGGCACAACATAATGATATAAGCTAGACCAGTAGAGAATCATGGGGAAGGTATCAATTCACGTTATTTCACTCCTCTTCTACGGGTCGTCAGACTTCTCTCCTCTCCATTATAACCGAAGGGTTTACGTTACTAGTTAGGAAGAGCAAATCCTCTGAGTCTTCATTACACAAATGCCAGTCTCCTTTTGTCGGACCAGAAAAGATTGAACTGCTTAAACGGACCACTGCAGAGGGTCTTGTAAACAAATCTCCAAGGTTTTCAGAATGGGGTATCCGGCGTTCCTTGATATTTCCAGTATCTAGACATAAGTAGAGATACATATGACGTTTATCCAGTTTTAATGAGTGAAAATATCACCAATTCAAAGAGTAATTGTGCTGACCATTCTACGCAGCATGCAGGAATAAATATTGGTCAACTCTATATGAATGAATGGGGGACTCAAACAATGGAGGTAGAAATAGCGTAAGATTCAAACACAGACGAAAAGTAGGAACGGATGGGGATGTTCAATGTGCAGTTCTTGCATCTACAAGGATAACTGGTGGTTACTGGTTTATTGGTGTGGGCATGTATTGACGATAGATAACAAGGAGGGGGTGAAGAGGGCTTTTGAGGAACCTGTTAGAGGAAGAAGATCGAGAGGGAGACAGAGACTGAGATTGCGAGATAAAGGCAGATATGGAGGGAAGAGGTTTAATGGAGGATAATGCCTTTGATAGAAGGCAGTGGAGGAAGCGCATCAGGCAACCGACCCCTTAATGTAGGGATAACGGTGTGTAAGAAGAAGAAGAAGAAGAAGAAGAAGTTTTTTTTGGAAAGAGGAATAAATATAAAACAGCTGGGCGATTAGATGATTTAGTAGAGCAAAAGAACCGCCCTTAAAATTCATTTGAAAAATACACACAGGCGAATCAAGTGGAGAAATAAAAAAGGGAGAATGAAGGATATTGGAAAATACAGGAATAACATTGGTGGAAATAGAGAAATGATACCGTAGTGAGTTTTAGAAGTAAGGGAAAAATGATTTTATCTGAGGAGAATAATTGAGGGAAGGAAAATATACCACTACATAAGAAGTCTTCATTCGTATAATACATTTCACGTAAAGAAATGCAATGCGAAGAAAATAAAGATTATTCTAAAAATATTTGAAACACTTTAGGATTTTTGAAGTAAAAGTCAGAAATGAGAAAAATTTTTAATGAGGCTATTGTAAACCTAGAAAAAAACTCTAGTAGTGACTTGAGTTTATGAAAATCTGTAAAACAAATAAATAAATAAATAAATTTTCGTAATGAAAGCACGAAAGGTTAGCAGCATAGATATCTGCTCTGAAGGTTTCCAAGATAATTATAATAAAAGGTAAGATGAGTGTGAAATGCAAAATACGCGATTTTAATGATTCTGCAAAATTCATTTGAAAATTTAGAAATCGCCTGTAATGAAATACAAATATTTGACAGGCAAAAAAAATTAGACTGATTTAGTTAACCATATACAAGTGGTAATTATAAAGGCAGATATTGTCTCGTACAGATACGAAAATACCAGAAAGAGGGAAATATAGTAGATTCACATCAACCGTGCATTTGATGTCTAGGCCAGTCCCATACGTCGCTCCTGATTGGCTGTTGATAAGCCAATCACAGGGCTGGAAACTCAGTCTCTCGAGTGAGTTCACAAAGGTAGGATCTATGCTCCACCTCTCCTGAGGGATAAGTCTTTCAAAATTATCCTTCGGGAGAGGTGGTACATCCATCCTGCCTATGTCAACTCTCTCGAGAGATTGAGAGTTTCCAGGCCCGTGATTGGCTTATCAACAGCCAATCAGGAACGTCGTACGGGACTGGCCTAGACATCAAATGCACGGTTGACGTGAATCTACTATACCTAGAATGGAAACGAAATTCTCGAACTGTTCGATGTATAAAAATGAACAGCTAAAGCTGCGAGGCTGCAAACACTGACCAGAACTCAATAAAAACATAAAGCAAAAACCTACAATAGCATCACCAAGTTCGGTTACTCAGACATTAAGAAAAGTATGCGAGCGAGGAAGGAGAATATGCCTTCAGTAGATCAGTGTTTCCACGTCAGTAGTGCTCTGGGAAAAAAAAACTACGCCTGGAAAATGGATTCAGAAGATTCAACACAAGAAAAGGGAACGTCACAGAATACGTAAAATGTAATATAGTGATTTGAAGGATTTAACTGGATACAAAGTAATCCAAATGTATTGGAAAAGCGTTAGCAATCCAGTGGAAATGGAATATACGAGCAGAGACGAAGCGAGGTGTGTGTGTGTAAAATATAGTGTGTGTATATATATATATATATATATATATATATATATATATATATATATATATATATATATATATATATATGTATAGTATATTATATATATATATATATATATATATATATATATATATATATATATATATATATATATAAATATGCATACATACATAAATATATACTACGACAACCAGACAGTTACAATAGACTGATATATATATATATATATATATATATATATATATATATATATATATATATATATATATATATATATATATATATATATGCATACAGACATAAATATATACTACGACAACCAGACAGTTACAATAGACTGAACTGACATACCTACTGGTACACGTACGTACACCAAAAAAAAAAAACCGCAACAGATTATTTATTGACTCCAGTACATTCGTCATCACCATCGCAGCAGAAGAAATGGTTTTCGTTGTGAGAAATCACTCCAAAGAGCATTCAGTTCCCAGCGCTCCAGCGAGAGGCTTCACTTCAAGGAACGATAAAGACGAGAATTCCGTCAACACAACCAGGACTTCGATCTTTAGGGGAAAGCAGGGGAACTGTCATACGCATCTTGTGGGAAAAATGTATACCACAGAGAAGTCGGTTACTTAGCTAATGGCACACGGCAAGCGGTCTTTGTGCAGTCAGTTGCCAGACGCTGTAAGTGGATAGGAAAATGGAAATATATAGAGTTCACTTTCTTCCTACTTATATCGATATCTTTAGTTTCATTTGCATTGTAACTCGAAGGACATTTCCCATTTCTGTCTAGCTTTTCACAAAATCGTTAATCACACCGGACGCTATTATAATGTGTCATGAAATCATCTGCCGACAATATGCGAATTCCAAAGCCGTCGACCAGTGGGTGAACGTAGAATATATTTTGTGGAGGCCGACCAGTGAGATACGGTGTGCCATTGATAGGTGCATAGCCATTATTATTATTATTATTATTATTATTATTATTATTATTATTATTATTATTATTATAGGTTTATCACAGTCCTGCAATTCGACTGGATGGTATTTATAGTGTGGGGTTCCGGGTTGCATCCTGCCTCCTCAGGAGTCCTTCACTTTTCTTACTATGTGCGCCGTTTCTAGGATCACCCTCTTCTGCATGAGTCCTGGAGCTACTTCGGCCTCTAGTTTTTCCAGATTCCTTTTTACGGATCTTGGGATCGTGCCTAGTGTTCCTATGATTATGGGTGCAATTTCCATTTGGCATATCCCTTATCCTTCTTATTTCTATTTTCAGGCCTTGATACTTATCCATTTTTTCCCTTTCTTTCTCTTCAACTCTGGTGTCCCATGGTATTGCGACATCGATGAGTGATACTTTTTTTTTATTTTGTCAATCAGCGTCACGTCTGGTCTATTTCCACGTATCACCCTATCTGTTCTGATACCATAGTCCCAGAGGATCTTTGCCTGATCGTTTTCTATCACTCCCTCAGGTTGGTGTTCGTACCACTTGTTACTGCAAGGTAGCTGGTGTTTCTTGCATAGGCTCCAGTGGAGGGCTTTTGCCACTGAATCATGCCCCTTTTTGTACTGGTTCTGTGCAATTGCCGGACTTTCGCTTGCTATGTGGTTTATGGTCTCATTTTTCATATTGCACTTCCTACATACGGGAGAGATGTTATTTCCGTCTATCGTTCTTTGGACATATCTGGTTCTTAGGGCCTGATCTTGTGCAGCTGTCATCATTCCTTCAACTTCCTTTTTGAGCTCTCCCCTCTGTAACCATTGCCATGTGTCATCGCAGGCCAGTTCTTTAGTCTGTCTCATGTATTGTCCGTGCATTGGTTTGCTGTGCCATTCCTCTGTTCTGTTTTTCATTCTCCTGTCTATGTAAATTTGTGGGTCTTCGCCTACTTTTATCAGTCCTTCTTCCCGTGCACTCTTGAGCCACTCGTCTTCACTGGTTTCAGATATTATCCCAGTGCTCTGTTCTCGATGTTGTCGCAGTCCTCTATGCTTAGTAGTCCTCTGCCTCCTTCCTTTCGTGTTATGTATAGTCTGTCCATATTTGCTTTTGGTGTAGTGCTTTGTGTATTGTCATATGTTTCCTCGTTTTCTGGTCTATGCTGCGGAGTTCTGCCTTCGTCCATTCCACTATTCCTACACTGTATCTGATTACTGGCACTACCCATGTGTTTATGGCTTTTATCACATTTCTGGCGTTGAGTTTTGACTTGAAGTATCGCCTTGATTCTCTGCATATATTCTTTCCTGATCGTGTCCTTCATCTCTTGGTGTTTTATATCCCCTCCTTCCATTATTCCCAGGTATTTGTATCCCGTCTCATCTGTGTGTTTGATGTTCCTTCCATCTGGTAGCTTTATCCCTTCAGTCCTTGTTACTTTGCCCTTTTGTATGTTGACTAAGGCACATTTTTCTATTATTATTATTATTATTATTATTATTATTATTATTATTATTATTATTATTATTATTATTATTTATTGGAAGGAGACCCTCTTTCAAACAAGTATTATTGAAAGATATTGCTTCATCAGCTGTATTTAACTTGAAAATAGTCTTCTCTGTATTATATTCCAAAAATAGAGAAGACATAAAATTTACAAGTTAAATGCAGCTTATGTAGCAATATCTTTCATTATTATTATTATTATATTATTATTATTATTATTATTATTATTATTATTATTATTATTATTATTATTATTGTAAATGAAACCTATTCGCATGAAACAAGCACACCACAGGGGCCATTGACTCGAAATTCAAGCTTCCAAAGAATGTTCATTTTAACCTCTCGCAGCAAAAGACCCCAACACTGCAGCAGAAACTGATCTGATACAAAACCTTTGATTTTTCATTGCCCTGGGGGAGACGCAAACCAGCGACATCTGAGTAACATACCACGACACCAAACATTCTACCAGCGGACCAGTCGCCCATCACCACCTACCCAGCCGTTGACGGTCTTTGAAAAGAGCGCCACCAGTCCGACCAGTCATCAGAAGGTCGGCGACCGCCGTACTATTATATACATAGGTCCCTAGGGCTGTGCAGCCGACCACATACTACCACCACATACTAGAGAACGCAAAGATGATGTAGTAGTGGTTGCCTGTGAACAAGCTGGCGTTATGGCAGCACGAATTCTTGCTTACGGGGCAGTCCGGAAGTCATCTGACGATTAGAAGTGAAACAATTTGTCATGCATATAATGAGTTAATGGTTTGAAAGTGTAGTTATGGTGAAGTGACATGAACACTAGGAGACACTCAGTTGCCCGTCACCAAGAGAGAAGGAATGATAGTAGCAAGTCCTGTCGAGACGTCTATAGCAAGTACAGAAAAGGGAAGAAATGTAACGAACTAGACTCGCGAGAGTGAAAGAGTCTACAGAAGTTCCACACCACATTTAACTTACTGACACTGTGAAGGAGCCAAGATTGGTAGCGGAAAAGGGGGAAATACATAAATAAAAAAATAAATAAAAAAATAAATAAATTATATCTTAGTTTAACCAGACCCCTGAGCTGATTAACAGCTCTCCTAGGGCTGGCAGGAAGGGTTAGCTATATTTTACGTGGATAGGAACCAATTGGTTCCCAAGCAACGGGACCTACAGCTTATTGTGGAATCCAAACACGTTATATCGAGAAATTAATTTCTATCACCAGAAATTCCTTTCATTTCTTGTTGGCAGAGCTGGGAATCGAAGTCAAGACTACCGAATCGGTAGGCGAGCACGTAAACTACTCGTCCAACAAGGAACTGGAAGAAGGAACGATCAACACAAAAGACTTACTAAAGATGAAGAGCTAAAATAGGTAAAAAATACTATTCGATATCTCGTTGGAATTAACGATGGAAGCCCAGTGTGACTGGGGTTAAATCAACCAATCAGCCCACTGACGCCTCAATCGATGAAATGGCCACTCAGAGAGACATACAGACAGACAGACAGGCTGGCAGAAAGGCCAACAGGTAGAAATAAGCAATGCTTAGTTTTAAAATTCCCAGATAAGTTAGTCTCTAGCTGTGCGCATATGCGCGTGTGTATACGCATTATTCTAGATGCGTAAACGTTTATGCACGCGCCAATATGTAGGTAAATAGACCCATCATCTCCTATATGTTTATTCTTTTCCCGTGAGGAACTAATTCCTCTGATTCCTCGAAGATCCTACGCCGTTTCCTGGCCTCCGAGAGCAAACTGTTATCATTTCTTCGTCACACCCTTTGACAGGTAATATCTCTCGTCGTCTCTTATCGAATGAGGCCGCTTGATCCAACCCCTTCCTTGTCCCTGATCTTCGGTTCTCCTTTCATATTCTCTTTTAGTTTCGTGATCTAATGTTTTCTTAGCGTTTGAATGTCAACAAAAATAGCCATAGATACTACAGATATATCGAGTAATGTTTTTTAATTATTGTCTTCTTCATCTTTTGTACTTCGCTCACGTTAATAATTATCCCCTTTTCCGTCGATTCTTGTATAATGTATTTATGTTTGTTTCTCCTTTTGTTTCTCGTGTAATCTCCATCATATTCTATCTCCCGTTGTCTGGAAACAGAAGACTGTCGCGAAGCCAATTGTTATTTCTTACGACCAGCAAAGGACTGTTTTTTTCTGGCCGCTGGTTCCGACCACAAATTGGATTCAATATCTCCATCCCAGTGGCTCTTTGACCGTAAAGTAAACAACTCATTCTTTTATTCTGTTTTTATGTCGGAGTTTTCCTTCTCCCTCCCGTTGTTTATGCTATTTCACGTTTATCTCTTTTCATGGGCCAGGCTTCTTTCCTTGAGGTTTTGGCAGTGATGGCAGAAGGTCGCTGGGTTAGGAATCCCCTGACGTATCAAAGTATATTCCCACCAGATATGCATTGCAAGAAAGGTTAATATAATAGTCATTTTAAGGCTTACATCATGATGCCAAGGATAAAGTATCTAATCTCTTTTGAATTGTGACTGCAGAATATTCCCACCAGATATGAATTGCAAGAAGGGTTAATATAATTGCCATTTTAAGGGTCATATCATGATGCCAACGTTAAAGTATTTAATCTCTTTTTACTTGTGACTGCAGAATATTTCCATCAGATATGAATTGCAAGAAGAGTTAATATAATAATCATTTTAAGGCTTACATCATGATGCAAAAGTTAAAGTATTTGCTCCCTTTTGACTTGTCACTGTAGAGATATTTCACGGAGAATTATACTACTCCATGCTAAGTGGATTTTCAATTTTTATTATGCTGAACGTTCTCTGAATTGCAAGTTGCTTTCTAAGTGTTCCACTTAAAAATAGGGAAGAGATAAGTTGTTCTTTCACCTGATACTCATGCAAACGAGTTGCCAAAATTTTCTGTGATTACCACATGATGCTTGAAGTTATTGTTGAGGGCGAAACCATAATCAAATGCAGGGAATTATCGTCCGAAAACGAAAGAATGTCGGCAGTTCAAATTTTGTCGTAAAATGTGCGAAATTTCAACTAAAAAAAAACTCGATACTTTCTGAGAGGGATATCAGGAAAAGTGGACGTAATCTCTTTCGCGTCACTTTTTGATTGTCAAATGGCAAATGTTAAGAGCGTTTAAAAAGGCTATACATTTTGCGCAGTCTTTTTAAAAATGTCAGTTTTCTATTTCAGTTATAAGGTAAAATTCCCAAAACGGGAGTTAATAGTGTTACTAACCGTTAGGCCTTTTTAGATTAGGATTTATTTGAGAAGCCTATATCCTACCCAGTGTTAATTCCACGTTGCCGTTCATACTATTCGATAAATCCAATTTGTCTGGGCAAACGCGCTGTAACTTGCAAAACTAAAATTGATATTGCATGCCTCTAAAATATTTCTCAGTATTTCTGTTGGTTGGTAGCACGAACCTATGTCCTTGCTTTATGCCTAGATTCAAATGAATTAAGTCATAATAAAAAAAAAGTATCTGACTTAGACATTCCAACTAATCATCCAAAAGCGTTAAATTGACTCTGCCAGATTCCTGGCCTCTTCAGAATGGCTATAATAATGAATACTCATTACCCAAGACGACCCATACAAGATTTTTGAAAAATCGAGATTCTCGGATTTCCAATTACCTGAGCTACTCTTACCATGGTGCAATTACTCTTAATTGCCTCTCCCGAAGGCCTCAGTATAATGAATTATTTTCAAAGGTATCTTTTTACAAAATAATTAAAAATGCTCACACGCGCTCAGACATCGATACACACATAAATACATGCATACATACATATATTAATACATTATATATATATATATATATATATATATATATATATATATATATATATATATATATATGAGCTTTAAAGAATAATAAGAACGAAATTGGGATCACTAAGAAAACACAGATGTCAGAGAATGTTTCGGAACAATAACTCTCTCCATCTCTTAGAAGTCTTAGAGATGCAATACCCCAATATTCCCACATTTCAAAAATATGAAATGTATAAGAATCAAAATATCATATTCAGTCGTCACTCTCTTTCCTAAGCACTTTCACATT
>NC_061107.1:1251415-1268915 GCF_015104395.2 Macrobrachium nipponense
CGGAGAGCAGCCGTGATCCGAAGACACACACGCACAAGAGTCGTATATTTGCGTCTGCCAAAATCCGTGAGGGAAATATCCAAATGCGTGGTCCGAAGGGTACAGTTTCTAAGTCGTCCTCCAAATAAACCAAAATGTAAATGTTGCGACGGGAAACAGTCTTGGTGAGAGCTTGTTAAGACCCGAACTGCCGTTGACCGGTACACCATGTCCACTCATCACCTTCCCAGTGTTTATAAACACTCAAAGCAAAAGAATAGCAATCGTTAAAACGATAGTTCACTAATACACAAAGAAGGAGGAGGAGGCGCAAAAACACTGACAAACAATCGTAAAGCAACTTAACTTACGGTAACACAAGAGTAAACATACTCAGCAAAAATTTATCTTAAAAATAAACAAGGCTTATTTAAATCAACAAAATAAATAATAATAGTTTTACGTTAACCTAATATATATATATATATATATATATATATATATATATATATATATATATATATATATATATATATATGATCAACGAGGGAGGATAGTATTAAACACAACGGAAAAGTAATTCATCTACGTGTTTCGGCGTGTTTGATACTATTTCCTGGGCTGTCAAATGGTAGCGCTAAACACACAGGAAAATGTAGATGAGCCACTGTTTCACAGAATTTACATATCTACTGAAACACAATCAAATTTTATATATATATATATATATATATATATATATATATATATATAATATATATATATATATATATATATATATATATATATGTTGGCGGAGTCGGTATGAAGACGTCACTGAAGTCCTGAATTTTCCTCCGTGCGCTGAATCGAATCCACGAGAGGGCGGAATTATTATAAAAAACTTCCCTTCGGCTAACATGAATATATGTAAATATATTAATCCCAAGGTAGAGCGAATTGGATATGAAAGGAGATTTGTGTTTAATGCGCATATATATATATATATATATATATATATATATATATATATATATATATATATATATATATATATATATATGTGTGTGTGTGTGTGTGTGTGTGTGTGTGTGAGAGAGAGAGAGAGAGAGAGAGAGAGAGAGAGAGAGAAATCCTTTTCCAAGAAACTTCATTCCAGAGGTAACACATTAAAACTAGACTCATTGTTCCGTTGTATGACGCAGTAAGTGCAAACATTCTCTTCTCGACGCTTTGCCAGCACCAGTTTTCCTTGTCAACAATGAACGTTTATTGAAACGTAATATTAACAACGTAATGATAACAACGCAACGTTAATTTTATGACTTGCTTGGTACCCTTCTGCTATATAGCCAATTTTGAAAATAACGATGTTGGGATGCTTTTATTTTATATCCATTTTCCATGGCCTTCGATTCTAACAGCCTAATTACGATACGTCTGTGAAAGGGTCTGTTTTTATACCCAACAAAACAAAATGAAATAAGTACAGGTAATTCTCTTTTGGTTATTGAATAATTGGAATTTGTTCCTACTGCATAGAATACGATTCCTATTCTATGGAATACAGAATAAACCTCATATCATTCATTTAGAATCCTGCATCATTCGATAAGGAACAAGGCATGATCCGACCTCCAGCTTACACCAGGCGCATGCAAGATTTTTCCCTCACGCATAAGTTGTCAACATTATAATCCTAACTTGACGTGAAGTGACCTTCGTAATTAATGCAAGCATCAAATAAAAAGGACACATAATAAACACGTTCATGTATTCTCAGTTATAAGTGGAAACAGTGAAATAGCCTATTAATTCAGTACACCAAATAAATTCAAACGTGATAAAATCTACGGTCAAACAGGCCGTTGTTTCACACACGAAAATTTTTAAAGTACGCTACATTTTATTATAAATATTTTTGTTTGTACTGTTTAAGATTCACATTTTTCATTTATTTACATTTTGATCCTAATAAATAAATCCTGAATATCCTACGCTAAAATTCCTGTATTCTGAACTCAACGCAAAACACCATTTTCAGACATTTTCCGGTTTTACTAACCACAGCCCCGCCCCACAACAACAAGAAACTCCCCGAGTAAGAGAAAATTGGAAAGGATAAGAGGGATAGGTATCAATTTGTCATATTCGGTTTATTGAATTGGGAAATTTGGTTATTTTTCGATGAAAATTCGATGAGATGGTCATTACAATGTCTCTCACTGCGCAAATAAAAAAAAGGGGGGAGGGGGGAACTTGAAATTTTTTGAGAGAGAAAGAACTCAGGGTGTTTAGATACCTGACCGAATGATATTAGGTCATTTGTAACCCCCTCCCCGCCTACAGTAGTGGAAAGGGATAGAGCTATTTTATTGACAGAGAAGAAGCAATGGGATAAAGAAAGCTGCTATTTTGAAAAGTTTTACCGAAAGTTCAATAAAAAATAAAAACATTTGTTTGTATAGACAAAGACAAAAATTCTTAGTTGGACATCTGAATGACATTCGCAGATATGACTGCGAGTTCTTGCACTAACAATTAAATCTCTTTAATATAGACAGATAATTATATAGAAAGACAGACAGAGCTTGGAAAAGGAATAACAAATTAAATTTGTAACCTCTGACGGTACCCAAATTCATAATTTCAAGGATAATTGTCGATAATTTATCACTGTTGCGTTATCTGGTAAGCTAGTTAGATCCACATTAACTTTGACGTAATGATTTTATTCATGTTACGATGACAAAAAGAGATGAAAGGATTTTTTATTCAATAACTCGTATGTTCTTAGTAACTCAACTGTTCTAAAAATCGTCTTGCTTATTTTCCAAGACGTCAGACTCAGATGAGTCTCCCCAAAGGGATAGGAAAACTAAAATAAATAAGTAAATAAATAAAAAAAATAAATAAATAAAAAAAACAAATAAATAAATAAATAATTAAATAAATAAATAAATAAATAGATAAAACTTCTTTCAAAGTCGATTTTTATCTTGATTTGAACAACTTAATTTAAGTCAACGCAAAATTCTCCTCCACAGAGGAGCAAACTCGATATAGCTGCTCACGCTGGCATGGTAGGTAGCGACGTAGCGTGACGATCAGATGTCGCGAGTTCGTGCGCCTCCCCCAAGGCAACGAATAATCACTGGCCCTGTGTCATGATCAGTTATTGCTGCAGTGCTGGAGGGTCTTTAGCGGTGGGAGGTTGAAACCAACATTCTTCGGAAGCTTGAAATTCAAGTCAGTGGTCTCATGGTCTTGTTTCATGTGAATAGGTTTCATCTAAGAATAATAATTATATAGCGATAAATTAATAATAAGAAAGGTGAATGTTATATAAGAAGAATGAGTCTAAATCCTCTTCAAGTGAAAAATTTTAACTTTCAGATCTCCGGATCTGAATCGAGTCGAGGAGCATCCCAATCTCCAGGCGTTTCTCGTGTTTCTTCGGTTTTGACATGAAGTGGCAGTTTAGTCCGAGGTTTAATATGTCATTTTGTTCAGGGGTGGGCTGGTATGCAGTGAGGTTGATATACCTCTGCGTCTTTTCTTAGATGCGTAGCTTACCGCCGTTGAGGGCAACAAGTTTGCGGGTTACGCCCCTAACCCGGTTACGCATGTCTTCTTTGCTTAGGTAGGCAAGGCGCACGTTAATATCTTCGTAGGTGGGAGGCTCGCGCTGGTCCTCCGCTCGGTCGTCTGGTTGGTGGTGGTGGTCACTTGCAGGGGTGTCGTGTCTGGTATTGTCATCAGGATCAGGGCGGACAGCTTCAGCATGTATTTCCGCCCATTCTTCTCGCAGGCGGTGATGTTCCTCCTTCAGGGTCTTCATATCGGCAGTCTTATCCCGTAGTTGCCGCTGTAGGAGGGACGTTCTGAAGTCCCTGGTCCTTTCTTCATTTCTTGCTGTGGGGTCGTGCAGCCTGATGTTTGTATATTTCGGAAGTAGACCCTCTCGTAGACATGTTTTGTTAAAAATGACTGCTGCTTCAGCACTATTAATCTTGTAAAGAGTCTTCTCTATCTTTCTGATGATGGCTTCCTCATTGTTGCTTAGACTGGCGAGCAACGCACCAAACAACGAGAAAGCCGTCATCAGAAAGATAGAGAAGACTCTTCACAATATTAATAGTGCTGAAGCAGCAGTCATTTTTAACAAAATAATAAAAATAATAATAATAATAATAATAGTTCATATTATACTGCCCTTACCCGTAAAATAATTTTTCCTACGTATTCCATATTCATCACGACATTCTCTAACTGAGCAACGCTATTATTTAACTAAGCAACTTTCCTTCCATCTTCTCTAAATGCATTTACCAGCAGGTATAAACTGCTGCCATTGTTACCCCATATCACTGAGATGTTGAAATCTCCCCAAAGCTTCTCAGACAGACTATTTCTGTATTTTAAATCCTACCCCATTTTTCGTCCACTTCTCAGACTCTACACACACACATACACACACACACACACACACACACATACACGCTTTTTTCTGAAGGTAGAAAATGAAGTTATACCAGAGGGAAGTTATTGTTGAGGAAGGTAAGTGCAGTTTACAAATGGATCTCGGACAACAAAAAGGCGCAAATGGACTGTTGCTGTCTGAAAAGAATAATTCAGTGGGGATTTTGAATAACTGGAGAGAGATTTCCAAGAGAAAGAATGGTGGATGTAAATTTCGAAATGTCGTTTGGGAGTTGCTGTTCCAGATATGAGGGTAATAAAAAAAAAATAAAAGTTCATGAATTGTGGAACAGGTTTAGGGATTAGAATAACTGTAGATTTAATTTCATAGTAATTATGGTACCATCAATATTTTATTATTATTATTATTATTATTATTATTATTATTATTATTATTATTATTATTATTATTATTATTGATGGAACAAGTATTGCTGGCGCTGACGCGGTTTAGTTACTTATGTCTAAAATATAGAAAGGAAAATGAAAGACTTTCGTTCTTTCTTTATGTGTTGTGGAGAGAGAGAGAGAGAGAGAGAGAGAGAGAGAGAGAGAGAGAGAGAGAGAGAGAGAGTACTATATCGACCACCTCAACATTTCATTAAGTGTTTACAACATCCAGAGTTATCAGATTTATTTCACTTCTTATATCTACTCAGAATGAGAGAGAGAGAGAGAGAGAGAGAGAGAGAGAGAGAGAGAGCTGCATCGACCTCCTCAACGTTTCATTAAGTGTTAACAACATCTAGAATTATCAGATTTATC
This sequence comes from Macrobrachium nipponense, assembly GCF_015104395.2. Classification (NCBI taxonomy): domain Eukaryota; kingdom Metazoa; phylum Arthropoda; class Malacostraca; order Decapoda; family Palaemonidae; genus Macrobrachium; species Macrobrachium nipponense. The sequence goes on from NC_061107.1 coordinate 1,256,621, forward strand.
CGACCTCTTATATCTACTCAGAAGAGAGAGAGAGAGAGAGAGAGAGAGAGAGAGAGAGAGAGAGAGAGAGTACTACATCGACCACCTCAACGTTTCATTAAGTGTTTACAATACCCAGAATTATCAGATTTATTTCACCTCTTATATCCACTCAGAATGAGAGAGAGAGAGAGAGAGAGAGAGAGAGAGAGGAATTTAGTGCAACCTATAACAAATTTTGTATTGTAGTCAGTTTTATAGTTGAATAAGAGAGAGAGAGAGAGAGAGAGAGAGAGAGAATTTAGTGCAACCTATAACAAATTTGTATTGTAGTCAGTTTTTATAGTTGAATAAGAGAGAGAGAGAGAGAGAGAATAGAGAGAGAGAGAGAGAGAGAGAGAGAGAGAGAGAGACATTAAATAAAGTTACATCTCTTTATTCCTTACCTACGACTTTTCGGCATTAATACTCTAAACATAATCACGAGAGAGAGCGAGAGAGAGAGAGGGAGGGGGGGGGGGGTGAGAGAAAAACATTTCACCCACATGGCCTACTACCATCCAGTTAGGTAAAGAGCTTAGAACAGAAAATTACATTTGCCTACACAACTGAATTAAAACTAACTCACTGTAATCCTTCTACTCATTTAACTCTGCTCAATTTTGCAGAAAATAATTAAGCAGCAGACCTAATGAGTTCACCCACAAAGTTCAAAGGTCATAATTGAGAACTAAGTAATGCTGGATTTTCATATCTAAAAATAGTGACGCCACTTGGAACGCGAAATTGTTTACCATTAAAGCGCTATAACATTCTGCTGTCCAAAGTTGGGTAACTGTTGGGTATATGATGTTATTATATATATATATATATATATATATATATATATATATATATATATATATATATATATATATATATACATATGGCTGCAATCCCAGTCTCATTACTCAGTCTGACAGCCAATCAGGAGCGTCGTATGGGACTGGCCTAGACATCAAATGCACAGTTGATATGAATCTACTATAGTACTGCCCCTAGGTTAGGTTAGGTTAGATTAGGGTGGGTTAGGTTAGGGTGGGTTAGGTTAGGTTAATTCAAAGTCTACTCCTTCAACGATTTGGGTGTGGGAAACATAGTGAGATTATTTTCAAGAAGAATTCTATGGTTAGTTTTTAAGATATGGCGTCCCACTTTTTTCAGAGAAGGTTTCGTTACTAGATTATGTTCGGGAATAAGCGGCCCTACACTATAGGTTAAGTACAGGATGCGAAGGAATATTATACATGCTGTTTGTAAATAATCATGAGAAGTTGAATGTTAAAAAAATGATAAAAAAAAATTATTTTTTTTAGCAACACACATAATCTACCGATAAATTGCGAGCAGTATAGTGTACTCACCAAATTTGCAAAATAACTTGGAAATAACATATTTAATTACGAATAAACTTTCGCCGTAATTTACTTAAATATAATAAGAGACACTAAAGAAGATACTTTACTTCTTAAATAATATAAAACTAAAATCAATTACGGAATCATAACGCCATAAAATCGCTTTGTTTTTCGCGCCTTAAAACCATAAAGACGGCATTTAAAGTTCCCGCCGATCAAGAACCTCGCTACAGTGAACCCCGAGCGCGATGTAAATGCCCTGGTGGGGTCCAGACGATGCAGGTGGGGTTGAAGGGGTGATTTAAACCATTCACTCACCGGGGAGAGTTTAAAGGTCAATCAAACGAAGTTTAAATGGCCCTACCCTTTTTAAAGTTAGAGGCGGTGTTGCCATACGGTATCAAGTGACTATATATTACTGAAATGTACTTTTTAAGTATTTTTTCAATATCTGGATGAGATTCTATAGATCAAAATAGTTTTTAAGCTTATGTTAGATTTAATATTGTTTTAAATATCTAACGAAAAGGTAACCTATGAGATATTTCACGTTTAATGGAAATATCTCCTAGCGTGAATTAGATCGAGAAATGTAAATGTCAAAGATTTCTCTCTCTCTCTCTCTCTCTCTGGCTTATAAATAAAATAAAGGATAAGTTTCAGATATACAAGGTGATTTCACCCTTGAGGATACCAGGGAACACTTGCGTATACAAGGGAACCCTTGAGTATTCTAGGGAATCCTTGAGGGAACTAGAGAACACTTGAGGATACTCGGGACCCAATGCTGTTAACAGACTTTGGAAAAACAGAAGTAATTTAATATTCAAAGCAAATGTTATATATATATATATATATAATATATATATATATATATATATATATATATAGACTAAAAAGTGTGTATCTTTATTCTAAGCTGTATAAAGTACAAAATATCATAAGGAAATGATTAAAAGAATGACTTGAAACTCTCTGGCAACAAACGGCGCAGAAAGACGTAACCATTAAATTATAGACCACATTAGTTACAAAGTTATACGGGCAGCACCCAGCCCCGTTTACGCGGTGGGGGGGTTTCGGGAGGGGAGGGGGAGTGGATCTTTCCACTGGCTTTATTATTATTTTATTATTATTATTATTATTATTATTATTATTATTATTCAGAGGATGAACCCTATTCACATAATAAAAATAACAGTCCCACAGGAGTTACTGCCCTGAGATTTCGAAAATGAATTGAAAATGGAGCCAAATGAAAAGACGTTTCGCACAATCCTGAAACGAGAGAGCGGAGACCACCCACCCGCGTCAAGATAACCACCTTGACGTCCTGCCTGGTAGATCCTTTGGTAATTGCCGCTTCGAGATAACCTTGACTTTGCAAAGGTTGAATCTTAGATCTATCGCTTCCCTGCCCTTGTCGGAGTAGACGAAAGTTTTAATGACCAATTAAGAGATGTCTTTCTTCTTGTTCATCGTTGACGTGACAATGAGAATTAATAGCGGAGAACGACAGACGGAAGGCGATGGGGGGAAAAGAGGGGGCAGTATTTCTTCTTCAAAATGAGAATTCTTGTCCAATGGATCACTCTTGGTTTAGTGTTGTACGAGAGAGAGAGCGAGAGAGAGAGAGAGAGAGAGAGAGAGAGAGAGAGAGAGAGAGAGAGAGCATCATTATGGTCATGATGGTGGTGACTTTGGTGGTGAAAGTAAATATATAAAGAGAGAAATGAATTTAAAAAACAAATTAAACATAAAATTAAATAAATACGGGATATGTTTATCTTTACCGTGATCATTATGTTTTATTTCCATGAATTTAACGTCATAATTATTTTTTTTACATTGTGCACGATTCGTGATCATTATCTCGTTCTTGAGAGAGAGAGAGAGAGAGAAGAGAGAGAGAGAGAGAGAGAGAGAGAGAGAGAATCTAGGGTAACCTAGAAAAAACGTGCATCATAGTCAGTTTGATAGTTCAATAAGAGAGAGAGAGAGAGAGAGAGAGAGAGAGAGGTGTAAGCGTTGGTAGGAAAAGAAAAAAAACGTTGGTTCCTTAAGTATATCGACGCCACGTGCCTCACCATAGCATGACGTTGAAGTGTATGGCGCTGCGCCATTTGCCTTTTCAGAAAAATTGAAAATTCAAAGACAATTTGAAAAAGAAAATAAAGTTTAAAAAACTATTATTTCTATATCTCTTCGTGTTTGGTCGTAAGATTCTCCTCAGCGATGAAGACTTTCTCTAGATAAAAAAAAAAAAAGATGAAGTTGTCATTATTATTGGTTTTAATTAAACTGGCCTTATGCCAGCACGGGCTGTTGCTCATAGCGATGAAGTCTCTCCATGACGTCATCGAGAATTTTGGTCATTTATTGGCGAGGATATCCTGACTTTTCTTAATTCTCCATCCGTTATTTTTTTTTTTTTTTTTTTTGAGAGAGGGGGAGCATTATCTTTTTATATACTTCTTTTCTTGAACGTGTAAGTAAATACATAAGCCCACTCTGGTATGACTATGGCTTCAAAATAAGGTTAAACACGTTTCCTGCGACAGCCATAAAGGCTGGAATGCTGGTAATGCGGCAGTAGTAAAACTGCTCTATCGTCAGTACCAAAGGAGACAACAAGGGGAGAGGTTGTTCATGCTTGTCTCTCACAAGATAGACTTTGTTGAGGTAAGAAAAGCCGTGATCCACCAGTGGGTCCCATCGCATCTGAATGAAAATTTTATTACTGCAGTGCGATGGGACCCACCGGTGGGTCCCACTTGATTTTTTTTTTATTGTAGCTAACCACTCTGTATCTATGAGACCTGCTATCATGTAATAAATATTTATATATAATTTACGTATTTGAGGGTTTGGTTAGGGTTTCCTTTTCTGTCTTTTTTTTATTTATATGTAATTTATATATTTGAGGGTTTGGAAAGGGTTTCCATTTCTGTCTTTTTTTTCTTAGGCAGTGAATGACCTAATATGACCCATAGTTTTGGATCTTTTCTAAATTTCTATAAATCAATCAGTAATTTTGTAAATTGTTTTACCTTAGTATCAAAACTTTACACAGCATATCATCTTTGCAGGTGTTACAATGTTGGCTTCCAACTTTTATGGAAGTAAAAAAAAATCTGATAGAAATGAAAGTTCCAATTCTGAAGAAGAACTGTCTTCTGAAGAAGACACTTCTAAAGAAGACACTTCTGATGATGAATATATTCATTCAGAAACAGGAAGCAGTTTTTCAAATGAAGAGTCTCTCCATGATGATTCTGAAAATCAAATCACTGAAGAAGAGCAAGAAAATGAGGAAGAAAATGAGGAAGAAATTTTGAATGAAGACACAACTCCACCAAAAGCTGTGTGGATAAAAGTGACTAAGAAAGCTCGACAACATGAATTTACTGGGGAAGAAGAACTTTGTGTAACTGTGCATCCATCGTCTACAGATAACCAAATTTGGCCTATCGATGTTTATAAACAAATAATTACTGATGATATTATAAATCTAATTGTTCAAGAAACCAATCGATATGCTGAGCAGAAAATTTCTTCGGTTACTGTAACAAGAAGATCGAAATTACGGCAGTGGGTCCCTACAAATAACGAAGAAATTGAAAAGTTTATTGGACTTATCATTTACATGAGATTGGTTCCATTCCCTGAGATCCAATTATATTGGTCAAAAAGCATCCTTTATAAGAATGAAATTGTTCCCAAAACAATGAGTAGAGACCGCTTCCTCTTGCTCTTGCAAATGTTACATTTTTGCAACAATGAAGAACCTAATGTGGGAAGAGATTGGAAAATAAGAAAATTACTAGATTTGATTTTGGTGCAGTATCAATCAATCTATAAATCAGGATCTGATGTTATAATTGATGAGAGTATGGTGCCTTTCAGAGGCCGTGTCATTTTCAGACAGTACATCCCTGGAAAGAGCCATAAGTATGGATGCAAACTGTTCAAACTTTGCACTCCTGATGAATACATTCTAAACATGGAGTTATATACTGGTGTAGGAGTAGCTACTCCACCTCTAAGTAAGACTGAATCTCTTGTAGTAAGACTCCTTGCAAATCATATGGATATGGGAGTGACTTTGTTTGCAGATAATTACTATATCTCCAGTTTCTTAGGAGAGTATCTTCTTCAGCGGAAAACTTACCTATGTGGCACAGTAAGAGTCAATAGAAAGTATCTTCCAAAGTCAGTTACAAAAGCAAAACTAATGAGAGGTGAAATTAAAGCCTTAGAAAATGAGAATGGAGTGAAAGTATTCAATTGGAAAGATAAAAGATATGTTGTGACTCTATCAACAGTTCCAGAACATGATGATACGCTAATCAACACAGGTAAAGTCACAAGGACTGGATTACCTATCAAGAAACCTCAAAGTGTGTTAGACTATAATAAGTGCAAGAAAGGAGTTGATTTATCAGATCAAATGTCATCATATTATTCACCTCTGAAGAAGTCAAGAAAATGGTACAGAAAAGTAGCATTAGAATTTATTGCTGGTACTTCTATAGTGAATGCTTAGGTACTTTACAGTAAGTACTTTGCTGTCAAGAAAATGTCATTACGTGCATTCAAGGAATCTATTGTCTTATACTATACTAGTGGTATCATGAAGGAAAAAAACAAACCAGGAAAATCAAGTATGAATATTTCAGGAAAATCTTCACATTGTCTCAAAGAAGCAGAAGGACAGAAAAGAAAAACAAGGAAACGATGCAGAGGCTACTACGAAATGTTGGCAGCAAATGAAGGATCCAAAGTGGCCAAAATCAAGTCAAGAAAGGTTTCCACATATTGTGACTCATGTGATGGCACTCCATATCTATGTTTAACATGTTTCAATCACAAACATAACTAGTGATATGATTCTTCATTAGCAAATGGAATGGAAAACTAATTTTCTCATATACTGAATGTCAGACAAATTTTCTTTGCAATTATTTCAATAAAACTTTTTTTTTATTTTATTTTTTTTTTTTGTATAATTCAACCCTTTGATAGCAATACTGATCTACTAAAATAATAATTGCATTTAAAAGTTTAATTTTTTTTTTTAATTAAAAAAAATAATTTTGTTCTCTTGGGACCACCGGTGGGTCACATTGCAGCAAATGAGAGAACAGTGTGACCCACTGGTGGGTCCCATCGCTGGAAACGTTTAAACACAAGAGATTATTGCACTAGAAATCGAATGAGGGCTCTAGTGCATTCCTGGGGTTAGAATGACGTGATATCCTGAGGTTTCTCATTACCATTTCTCCTCAAACATGATGAAGGAATACGAAACTGGCAGGAATTCCCTAAACACCCCTCCCCTCCCCCAACCCCACCCCAGGCCCCACACCCTCCCCTTACACACACGCAATGATTCGTAATTGCTATATTTCAGCTTTTTTTCTCAAAAGGTTCAGATACACGAAACCACGACAAGTATAATGAAAGTTCAGATATACGAAATCACGACAAATATAAGTATAATTAAAACAATATCCGATAAGTAAGCGTTGGGACTTTAAATACGAATCTCCACAATGTGTGAAAGAGAAACTTGAATACTATTAAGATAATTTACCAACAATGACGGAGCAATTGAGTTTCCTGTACAGCAAATAATCAAGGCCACCGAAACTACATCTATCTTTCGGTCGTGGTCTCGGTATAATGGTGCATAAGCCGTGGCCCATGAAATTCCAACCACCGCCCGGTGGTACCTGCCCTGTATCGTTCCAAGACGCACGATCGTGGCTAATTTTTTTACGTTAAATTAAATATATACTACTGAGGATAGAGGGCTGCAATTTGGTATGTTTGATGATGGGAGGGTGGATGAGCAACATGACAATTTGCAGCCCTCTAGCCTCAGTTGTTTTTATTTTATTCAAGGTTAAAATCAGCAATGATCGTGCAGCTGGCAACGATGTAGGAATATTAACACGTATCACGGAACGTGTATAAACGGTCTTTACCACATCCATTAATCCGAAAGAGAGGACGAACAAGATATCGGCCAATGAAGATTTGCCGCAGAGTCTTGCAGAATCTGTATTGATTGGCGATTTATAAGAGTCTCAGACAGTCTTCAAAAGCTTGATAGCACAAATGATAAGTCTCTCTCTCTCTCTCTCTCTCTCTCTCTCTGGTTCAGGTTCTGAAAGTGAACCTGGGTCTGAATGTCCTCCTGACCTGGTAGTATGTACCTCTCAGAGATAACCTTTGAAATTGTCAAGGAGAGGAACTTGCTCCAGCAGGCAATCACGAGTTGCACGAGGGAACTTTAGCCACGTCAAGCATTCGACGGAAAAGGAAACGAAGACACTTTGGAAATATATAAGAGGAGGATTTTTACTCAAAGTGGCGTATTTATACTCCGAAACGTCCATTGGGAGCAGGGTAAACATTCGTTCAAAAAAAAAAAAAAAAAAAAAAAAGCAATCCAATCAGGAAATTGCATCAACAGAAAAGGGCGAAGGAAAAGGAAAATAAAGATTGATTCTAAGATGTATAAAAATAAGAAAAAATTACCGTTTATTTCTACCATAACCACAAAGATGGCCCTTTAATACGACGTTTCTCTCGTTCACCTCTAGATTTCTTCTTCAGGGTCAAAAGGAAAAATATGAAGAAAAATCATCATTAAATTGTCATGGTACGTAAGACTGGCGTTCATTTCTTCTCTTTGGGTTATATTGTCTTCGTTAAAAAGCAACATTCGCTTTGAATGACTCCACAGGAGTTGACGACGAAAGTAAAAGGTTATGTAAAATGAAAGAAACTTCTAAATTCCTTTTTATACTAACAATAATTCTATCATTTACAGCTATGGGCTGTTATATGAACTGGGAACGTGTATTCTGCCATCTTATGAAGGCGTTATTCAATGGTCTTGTGGTAAACACCTTAATTGTGAGATTCGTAACAACATTGAAGATTTAAGGCATTTTTACGTGATACACACGAATTATGCATTCTGTTATATGAGCTCTCTCTCTCTCTCTCTCTCTCTCTCTCTCTCTCTCTCTCTCTCTCTCTCTCAAATAAATAACCAACCAAGTAATAAAATCCAAAATAAGAAAGAAACAAATAAAGAGAGAAATCAAGAATATCAGGTAAAAGAGAAAAGCAAACCACCAATGAGATATGCAGAGGTGTCAGCAAAAAATTTCAAAGCATCAGCTCCGAAATTCTACTCAAGAGATAATAACTGTATTTATTATGCAAGAGGATATTGCAGAAACGGAGAAAATTGCAGATTCAGACACAAAATTAATAATTATGATGAAGGAAGATCAAATATTATGGAAAAGTTGGATTTTTTAATGTCAGAATTTCTGGAAATGAAAAAAAGAACAACATACCAGAACAGGAAAGAGACATGGGAAAATCCTTATTACTACCAATATTAAATGAAGGAGAAAACACGCAAACCATCATAGTGATGAATGCGCAGGGTTTAGTTACGAGTAACTCAAAAAGAAAAATAGAGTACTTAGAAGAACTAACCCAAAATGAAAAGAAAATAGATATAATGAATATAAGTGAAACCTGGTATTCCCAAGAGACTGGGAATGATGATCAAATAAAAGGGTTCCAAACTTATAGATCAGATAGAAAAAATAGGAATCAAGGGGGAACCGCAATATATGGGAAAGACAAAAAACAAGGAAAAATATATGAGAAATATAGTAACTCACAATGTGAACTAATAGCGGTAGAATTTGAATCTGAAAAATTGATGAACATAGTAATATATAGACCTCCTAATACTAAAGAGTTTGACTTAATAATTGAAAAATTGGATGATATATGTAGAAATCACAAGGACTGGACTATTCTCCTATCTGGTGACTTCAACTTTCCTTTCGTAGAATGGAAAGAACGAATAGGAGACTGTGGTTGTACTTATACATATAAAAAAGAGAGTAATAGTAGTGCAGAAGATAAGAGGCAATTTGAAAAGCTATTAGATATGCTACTAGAATACAACATTCAACAAATAAATCACCTGCCAACAAGAAAGGAAAATACTTTAGACCTAGTATTTGTGAACGAGATGAATTATGTTAAAGAAATAATAGTTTATAATGCGAGTATTTCAGATCATAATGTCATAGAATTAACAGTTCATCCAAAGCAAGTGAAAATAGAGATAAGCAAGAAATGAAAAAGTGGGAAGGATATGGAAAATACAACTTCTACAGTAAAAATATAAAATGGTCAGAAATTAATGAAGAATTAAACAAAGATTGGGATAATATTTTCGTAAGTGATGACATAAGGGTAAATACGGAGATATTATATATATTGGAGAAAATAGTGGATAAATATACCGAAGAAGAAAAGTAAACATCATTCATGCATACCAAGAGACAGAAGGATCTTGTTCCAGAAAATCAGAAAGTGGAAAAAAGGTCTTGCAAAAGAAAAAAATGCATGGAAAGTTATAGAACTAAAAAGTAAGATAGAAAATGCAGAACAAAAGATTATACAATCAAAAGAAAATGAAAAACGGGACTTGGAAGAAAAAACCCTATTAAATATCAAGCAAAACCCCAAACTATTATACTCATATGCGAAGAAGATGAATAAAAGAAGAATAGAAATAGGCCCTCTGAGAATTGAAGGGAGATTAACGAATGAAAAAAAGGAAATTTGCAACATACTGGCAGAACGATATAAGAGAGAATTCACCCCTAGAATAGATAATGAAGATAATGATATAGAAGTAAGGGACGAAAATAGTGAATATTTAGCTGACATAGAAATTAATGAAGCTGATATTGTGCAGGTAATTAATGAAATTAAAAATGGAGCTGCTGCAGGGCCGGATGGAGTCCCTGCTATTTTGTTAAAGAAAGTAGTTCATTCTATCGCAAAGCCACTTGCAATATTATTAAGACAAAGTGTAGATACAGGCAAGATTTATGATGAGCACAAATTAGCAAATATCACCCCTACTTTCAAAAGTGGATCAAGACTAGAGGCAAGTAATTATAGGCCTGTGAGTCTAACATCACATATTATGAAAGTGTATGAAAGGGTAATGAAGAAAAATATTATGAAACATTTAATAAAAAATAATTTGTTTAATATAGGACAACACGGTTGCGTACCCGGAAAAAGTACACAAACCCAACTGTTAGTCCACCGTGAGAACATATTCAAAAATATGAAAAGCGGAAATGAAACAGATGTGGTTTATCTAGACTTTGCAAAAGCTTTTGACAAAGTAGACCATAATATATTAGCAACGAAAATTAGAAAACACAATATCGTAGATAAAGTAGGAAGATGGTTAAAAGAATTTTTACACAACAGAAAACAGGATAGTTATTGCAAACGATGAGAAATCGGATGAAACCAAGGTAATATCCGGTGTGCCACAAGGTACGGTGCTAGCTGCAATACTGTTTGTTATTATGATTGAAGACATAGACAGTAATGTTAAGGATTCGGTAGTGAGTAGTTTCGCTGATGACACAAGAATAAGTAGAGAAATTACTTGTGATGAAGATAGGAACGCTCTACAAAGAGACCTTAACAAAGTATATGATTGGGCAGAGGTAAATAGGATGGTATTTAACTCTGATAAATTTGAATCAATAAATTATGGAGACAGAGAAGGAAAGCTATATGCATATAGGGGACCTAATAATGAGACAATCACAAATAAGGAAGCAGTTAAAGACCTTGGTGTGATGATGAATAGGAACATGTTATGCAATGATCAAATAGCAATTCTGTTGGCAAAATGTAAAGCAAAAATGGGAATGTTGTTACGGCACTTCAAAACAAGAAAAGCTGAACACATGATTATGCTTTATAAAACATATGTTCGTAGTCCACTTGAATATTGCAATATGATATGGTACCCACACTATCAAAAGGATATTGCACAAATAGAGAGTGTACAAAGGTCCTTTACAGCTAGAATAGAAGAAGTTAAGGACCTAGACTACTGGGAAAGACTTCAATCCTTAAAATTATATAGTCTAGAAAGGAGAAGAGAACGCTACATGATAATTCAGGCATGGAAACAGATAGAAGGAATAACAGAAAATATCATGGAACTAAAAATATCAGAAAGAGCAAGCAGAGGTAGATTAATAGTGCCCAAAACTATACCAGGAAAAATAAGGAAAGCACACAGAACATTAATCCACTACGCACCAGCATCGATAATGCAGCGTCTATTCAATGCGTTGCCAGCTCATCTGAGGAATATATCAGGAGTGAGCGTAGATGTGTTTAAGAATAAGCTCGACAAATATCTAAACTGCATCCCAGACCATCCAAGATTGGAAGATGCAAAATATACCGGAAGATGTACTAGCAACTCTCTGGTAAACATTAGAGGCGCCTCACACTGAGGGACCTGGGGCAACCCGAACGAAATGTAAGGTCTGTAAGGTAAGGTCTCTCTCTGATATCTGTCGCAAATGATTTGCTATTGCGTCAGTTACAATGAGACATTATTCACTGAATCTCTAAGGCAATGTGAGATCCTTGATAACGTTCAAAAGTAAAATCATTCAAAGGTTACTTCTAAGACTTGTAATAACTTTTCTCCCGATTTTTTTTTCTAAAATGTTTTGGGAAAGAATGGCTATTTTCGCTATTTTACTGCCCTAGCCAACCAAACCTTCTGATTGTCTTCTCTGTTAGACAAAGAGCAGGCTTTTCGCAACACCTCGGCAGTGTATTCAGCGTATTCCTGCCTACAGCCATCTAATTCTATCGAATTTACTTGACAAAGATCTCCGTCAGACGGGGCTAATCACCCATTTCAGAAACAAGACACTTTCTCGACTGCTATCCGACAATCCCGACAGCTCAGACAATGCTAAGACTCCAGGCTAATATATAATTCCTTGAATCTCGATTGCCAGAGGATGAAT
>NC_061107.1:1273915-1276415 GCF_015104395.2 Macrobrachium nipponense
TGAAATTCAGGTCGCTACAGTTTCTACTTACAATATAATATTTTCTCTTTTCTTGACTTTAGGCGGCTGATATTTCTACTTAAACCCACTCTCTCTCTCTCTCTCTCTCTCTCTCTCTCTCTCTCTCTCTCTCTCTCTCTCTGTTACTTCATTACTGTAAGATTCTCACTGTTTCTCCCTTTGTTATTTCCTTTGGTCACACTTTTTTCCCTCCTCTAATTTCTCTCTCTCTCTATCTCTCTCTCTCTCTCTCTGCTCTCTCTCTCTCTCTCTCTGATACTGGTTCTTTTATTACCACACAATTCCCCCCCTCTCTCTCTCTCTCTCTCTCTCTCTCTCTCTCTCTCTCTCTCTCTCTCTCATCTCCTATCCTTGGAAAATATCTCACACAAGTTTACTCATAACGTTTATCGAAACTCCAAATTCTACGTACGTGTATTTGTGTGTATGTCTCACTTACAACCAAGTTTCATGTGGAAAATTGAACGGTTTTTCGTTATCATAACTAGCAAAAAAAAATAAATAAAAAATAAATAAATAAATAAAATTCAATGTTTATAGCCTTCAAACGATTAAATTCTAAATTTTAACTACTTTTGTTTTTCATTCTCGTCTTCTTTGTCGACGTGAATGGCACAGGCAAAGTTGCCTTTACCTGGAATAATGAATTACCTGTCAGGTACACGCTGCCGTTAATGAGTTCATAATCTCTTGTTCCCTGCCAGAAATTAAGCAACCTGTACTCTTTCTGAGAATAAGGGACGTGTAATATCAAGAATTAATTAACTGAAAAAAAAAGTGTATGAAAAAAAAATTCCATCGAAATGTGAAACAAACATCACATCTCCGTGAATATCTTTCTAGTCAACGCGACGGCTATTTTCACAATTTTCTTGGAAAATAAAATCATATAAAAGACGCAGATTACACGAGAATGTTTTCTTACGTGTAACACGACAGGCCATGACGTAGTAAGTGCCCAGTCCAATATCTGAATGTCGTTCTGCACGACTATCTTGAAAGAAAATAATGCATATAAAGACGCAGATCTATAAGAACATTAATTCATAACGTGTATCACAACAGAGCAAGAAGATTAAGGCTTCATCATCGCATAATTACGGCATCGCAAACAAATGACGCGAACTTAAAGAGAAAAAGTATCTTATCTCGCAACGCTTATCTTGATTAGAATGATAATAGTTTATTTTTTGATGGAAGATAATGCAACGGTAATTGTTTGCTCGTCACAGCTTCCAAGAGGGAGCTGAATTCTATTTCCTCGTTATCATAAACGAACTTTTAGATTGAGTCAAGTGAGGTATTGGTGACTCAATGAGACGGAACAGTTTGTTATGTGATGTAGTGAAGGAGAGGAAACTTGATGACGTCATCAAGCCGTAATTGGAATTAGATTATTGAATTTGGGCCACAGGGCCAAGCGCTGAGATCTATGTGGTCATTCAGCGCTGAAATGGAAAAATACAGCAAGAAGGTTTGAAAGGTGCCACAGGAGGAATACCTCAAAGCAGCTGCAACTGTGAATCAAATGTTAGAGAAAGTGGAAAGTCAAGATAACATGAACGGAGGTACAGTAAAAGGAATGAAACAGGTTGCAGCTTGGGGCGGAAGGGACGCTACAAAGAACCTTAAGTAATGCCTGCAGTGTTCCTCCGTTTCAGAAAATTAGTAACGTTTAAGATCGAGTTCTATTAATCATTTTACATTGAAACTTGAGTAAAAAAAATGCATCGACACTGTCTACGGCGCAATCGAGTTTTCTGAAAAACTCAATGCAAAAAACAGACCTATCTTTAGGTATTCTCAGTATAATGCTGTACGAGCTGTGGCCCATTAAACTCTCAGCCGGCCTTGTTAGCCTGTGCTGTTGCGTTGCCAGAAGTACGATTATGGCAATTTTAACCTTAAATATAATGAAACATACTGAGGCTAGAGGGCTGCAATTTGGCACGCTTGATGATTTGAGGGTGGATGATCAACATACCAATTTGCAGCCCTCTAGCCGCAGTGGTTTTTAAGATCTACGGGCGGACAGAAAATAGAGCAAACAGAAAAATTGCGGACAGAAAAAACAGCGGACAGGAAAAACTGCGGACAAAAATTGCGGACAGAAAAATTGGCAGATGGAAAAAGGTGCGGACAGAAAAAGTGCGGACAGAAAATAGAGCGGACAGGAAAAAAGTGTGGACAGACAACCAAAGAGATTAAAATAATTTTCTTTTTAAAGAACTAAAAACAAAATCGAACAAAATATCTTATTTTTAATACGAGCAAGCCTCGATCCAATACGGATACAAATAATGCTACGTCAGTCAGTCCCAATCATAAATCACCGAATAAATTGGGGAGTGACTTTGGCAGATTTCAATTTGTTGTATAGGAAGGAAAGGGGAGGAAATGCCATACGCAAAATTCAGTAAAGAGTTTAATCTTTCGTATCAGTGGACCAAAAACAGTTTCTTTTTACCTATATAAAATC
>NC_061107.1:1278915-1288671 GCF_015104395.2 Macrobrachium nipponense
GCATATCCTGTTACAGCGCCGCTTAGGAGGTCCAGGCGGCTGCAGGATATGCTGCAACGCAACCATCGGCCCGAAGAAAGTGGCTTGAGACCTGGCTCAGGCAGCCAATGAAAACAAGACTCACCACCACCAGCCAATAGGAGACAAGCATGGGGCAGACCCCCTGCGGTCAACCACAGATATAAGGAGGACGGACACCGCAACAAGATCAGTCCACCCTCAGCTTCCCAGCCCGAGGATGAGAGAGAGAGGGAGAGAGAGAGAGAGAGAGAGGAGAGAGAGAATTTTAGTGATTATTTTCGTTGGAAAATACAAAGAGAGAGAGAGAGAGAGAGAGAGAGAGAGAAACTGTGCTAAACTATAAAGGATTCTTATCTTATCATAGTATGTGTTTTTTAAAAGCATCATAAACTCAGAGCGTCGGAAGCGCCAGCGTCGTAACCTCGGTTCAAGTGTCGTAACCCAGGGCGGATTTTTCAATGAATATTTAAGAAAAAGCGTTGTAACCTCGGAACGTCGTAAGTCGGACCCGTCGTAACCCGGGGACCGCCTGTATATAATATTTATTTATATATATATATATATAAAATCTATATACATAAATTCTTATCTCCTCTTAATCAAAATTTCAACAAACTTGTTCGCTGGCAACTCCAAAGCGAAACCAATCTACTGAGTTGGCCTCGTTATCCAGAATTCAGTGGCAACTTCTTCCGAGTAGACCGATAATTATCAGTTTCTCTGAGATACAAAGTTGCATAAATATCAAAATATGCATTATCTCCAACCAGAAGGCTGAAAAGAATTTATAATTACCTGTTTGACTGAATCTAAAAAGACTAATTTTTTTCAGTAGTATGTATACTGACCTGGCACTGGAGTTCACTCACATGTAACGGCTAAAGTGTATCTATGCTTTTCTTTATCAGAATTCAGCAGCACGCACAAATACGGTGACAGATGACTATCGCCGTCCACTTGGATGTACGAGGACTTTGCAAAAATGTAAGATATTGAGTTACTGGTAGTAGTCACAGTAAAATATTTGTGTACTCTTGTGTAAAGTCCACCTCACTAGCCTCTCTCAGTACAGAATCTAAAGCCATTCGTTACTGGTCTATTTTAGTGAGCAGTTCAAGTCAAATAGGAATCACTGGATTAGTGGGCTTTTTATTTTATTCTATTTTATTTTTTTGTAAAAGAAAACTATCGTCCCAGCTTTGCCTGTCCGTCCGCCCTCAGATCTTAAAAGCTACAGAGGCTAGAGGGCTGCAAATTGGTAAGTAGATCGTCCACTATCCAATCATCAAACATACCAAATTGCAGCCCTCTAGCCTCAGTAGTTTTTTTTTTTTATTCTACTCAAGGTTAAAGTGTTTTTATTCTAGTTAATGCTTCCGGCAACGATATAGGATAGGCCACCACCAGGCCGTGGTTAAGTTTCATGGGCCGCTACTCATACAGCATTACACCGAGACCACCGAAAGCTAGTTATCTGTTTTCGGTGGCCTTGATTATGCACTATAGCAGCTGTATAGAAAACTCGATTGCGCAGAAGTTTCTTCGGCGCATTTTTTCCTTCATTTTCAAAGGCACTGAAACTGCATACTAACTATAACGCTATGCGAGACAAATTCATCTAACATGTAGTCTATGTAACCATGAATTAGGCGATCAAAGAAATTGCAGAGCAGTTTGCAAATTCGCAAAACGAGTAAGTATTTTCTCCAACGGTCCAGAGATCTTTTATCCAATTGATTCTCGGCATTGAAGCACTCGGATGTAATAATCAACATTAACAATTTATATCCTACGTATTCTCTCTCTCTCTCTCTCTCTCTCTCTCTCTCTCTCTCTCTCGGCATAGCACTATGCAGGGATACTGCAACGTGCACATGAAGAATAAAAAAAATGGCATACTTCTCCATGCGTTTTCTTCACCAAAACTTGAACACGATCTTTGTACACGATCAAAGCCCTCTGTTCTATTGAATTATGGATACTGATATCTCAAAAATATCTCTCTCGCTAAAAAAACAATGCATGCTGAATCGTAATCTTCACTTCTACCTATAAACTTTTAATTGAACGCCATGCC
Source organism: Macrobrachium nipponense (assembly GCF_015104395.2). Classification (NCBI taxonomy): domain Eukaryota; kingdom Metazoa; phylum Arthropoda; class Malacostraca; order Decapoda; family Palaemonidae; genus Macrobrachium; species Macrobrachium nipponense. The sequence goes on from NC_061107.1 coordinate 1,281,014, forward strand.
CTCCATTCTACCAGATAAAAGGTGGGAAAACAGGTGAGGTGCTATCACCTTTAGGCTCTGGTTGAAAGACCGGACACTTTCCACTCAGAAACACGTCGTTTGTAGTTACCTGGGAGGTGTGAGTGGAAAGGTAATAAAAATCAAAGGGTGAAAACGCCCATTTCCAAATAAAAATAAAAGTAGCCAAAAAAGACGTATCCATGAAATAACAAACTCTGTAAAAAGAGAAGGCGCAAACCGGCGCTTGATTTTAATGTAACACTAGTGAAGATCGTTGATAAAAATCAAAGAAATATGCGAACGCACATTTTCTAAAATAAAAATACAGTAGCCAAAAAAGAAGTAGTCAGGAAATAATAGACTATTTAAAAAAGAAAGCACAAACCAGAGCTTCTTTTTAACGTAACACGTTCGCAAAATGATTCAGAGGAAGAGGAAAATTGAAATGCGTCACTATTTCGGGGGCTGACAGTCCCCCCCCCCCCCCCTTTAAGCTAATAGTGCCCAAGAGGTCGAACTCTTATCGAAGAATTTGATTCTTAGTTACATTCCACGAAGAATAAATGCCTGAAGATATGACGAATACAATAATGGCGGTATTTACACACACAAGTCATTACCCTTACCCCCCGTGAAGAATGTTGCCCCAGTTATGTGAAACTGGAAATGATGTCACATTCCTTTAATTGCTAACAAATGAGAGAGGAATTTCTATTTGTGTGAAGTTTGTCGCGAGCAAAATATATATATATATATATATATATATATATATATATATATATATATATATATATATATATATATATATATATATATATATATATATAAAACTATTTTCAAAACTAAAATATCGCGTTTTCCTGCGGCATTCACTTAAAACACGAAATTTCAGTTAAGTAACGAAAACCATTTGTTTTTCGTTTTTAATCTCATCGCACAGAACACATTAAAAAATAATCAAGAGGATTACGAGATGGGGGCTTTATTCCTTTATATGAAGGATAAAAAGGGGGAAAATACTTTGAAATTAATGAAGTGGTCGAATCAGAGATACCAGGAAAAGGATCAGGTCAGTTTGGTTGTTAACTTGTAACGGAAAATTCAGATGCAGGAAAAAACTAACTAAAAACATTTTGGGATATTATGAACCGACAACTTATAACTTGTTATATATTATAAAACCGACAACTTACAACTTGTTATATATATCATGAAACCGACAACATACAATTTCCTCAACATTAGAAAAAAATCTTGAGTCAAGAATAGCATAGAATATAGAATTTAGGCCAAAGGCCAAACGCTGGGACATATGAGGTCACTCAGCGCTGAAAGGGAAATCGACATTTAAGATGGTTTGAAAGGTGCAACAGGAAGAAAAACCCTCAGAGTAGCTACACTTTGAAACGATCGCTAGAGAGGGTGGAAAGTCAGATGGAAGGAAGAGAATATGAACGGAGGTACAGTAAACAGGAATTGAAAAGGATTGCAAAGACCCTCAAGTAACGCCTACTTTTGAAAGCGTGCACTCATGTACCGGACACAAACTCACAGAGAGTTCTCTTTCCAGATAAATGCAGAATGGTATCTCCTATTTACATAAATGGGTAAAATCTTACAATGCGTGAACTAGGGGAACAGTGAGGTAATTCAAATATTTGCTGGCCAGTTTTGCGACTCGAAACGATGGCTTCACAAAAGGAGAACTGCGATTGCTGACGTCTTCTTGACTCCATATTGCAGAAAATAATGTCTATTCTTGATACTTGAAGGGCAGGAACTCCCCAAAACCTCTAGCAGAACGTCTCTTCTCTGAATTCTCGCTCAACGTCGAAATAACTCGGTCGTCCACTCCTGATGACGACTTGACCAGAATTCGACCAAACTTTCTCGAGTGACTTTTCCTCTCCAATGCTTCGTCCTTCTTCTCTTATCTCACTCTCTGATGATCTCTGCTGCTGAGCTCTCACTGATAGCTTTATCCTTTCAGTTCTTGTTACTTTGCCCTTTTGTATGTTGACTAAGGCGTATTTTTCTATTCCAAACTCCATCCTGATGTTACCAGATACAATCCTTACAGTCTGTATTAGGGTATCTGTTTCCTTGATGCTCTTACCATACAGCTTGATGTCGTCTATGAACATCAGATGGTTAATTCTGTTGCCTCTTTTCTTGAGTTGGTACCCGGCATCCACCTTCTGTAGTACTTTTGTCATGGGAATCATGGCTACTACGAAGAGTAGTGGGGACAGTGAGTCTCCCTGGAAGATCCCTCTCCTGATATTAACCTCTGTTAGTCTTATTCCAGAGCTTGTAAGTATTGTATTCCAGTTGCGCATAGTATTTTTGAGGAAGCTGATGGTGTTTTCCTCTGCCCCATATATTTTCAGGCATTCTATTAGCCATGTGTGTGGTATCATGTCGAAGGCTTTCTTATAGTCTATCCATGCCATGTTTAGGTTGGTTTTCATTCTCCTACTGTTATTCATTACAATTTTGTCTATCAGGAGCTGGTCTTTTGTGCCCCTACACTTCCTTCTGCAGCCTTTCTGTTGGTGGGGGATGGTGTCTGTCTCCTCTAGGTAGTTGTATAGCCTTTCACTGATGATACCTGTTAGTAACTTCCACATTATTGGTAGGCAGGTGATAGGCCTGTAATAACTGGCTATATTTCCCTTATTATTATTATTATTATTATTATTATTATTATTATTATTATTATTATTATTATTATTATTATTATTATTTTATTATTATTATTATTATTTTTGTTAAAGATGATGGCAGCATCAGTGGAATTGATTTTATATATGGTCTTTTCAATTCTTCTTATTATTCTCTTCTCTTATTATTATTATTATTATTCCTCTTTTTCCATGGGCACTCTCCTAAGGATAATGCCCATGGAAAGAGAGGAATAATAATAATAATAATAATAATAATAATAATAATAATATACTTAGGAAGCAGACCCTCTCTCAAGCATACTTTATTAAAAGTAATGGCTACTTCAGCAGCATTACACTTGTAGAGATTCTTCTCTATTTTCCGAATAGCGGCTTTTTCCTTGCTACTTAGACAGGCTAGTAGAGCGCCTATAGAGGTCATGATCAAATACAGTCTAAATTGGTGTATATATTTGAATTTTACAGATAAACTATGATACCATAGTTATCAAAGTCATTAACGATATATATCTCTCTCTCTCTCTCTCTCTCTCTCTCTCTTTCTCTTTCTTGAAGCAAGCGAGCTTTCGTCTGGAGCTGCCAGACATCCTCGGGCTGGGAAGCTGAGGGTGGACTGATCTTGAAGCGGTGTCCGTCCTCGTTTATATTTGGAGTCGACAGCAGGGGGTCTGCCCCATGCTGATCTACTATTGGCTAGGCTAGTGGCGGTAGGTCTTCGTTTTCATTGGTGGCTAGAACCGGGTCTCAAGCCACTTTCCACGCGTTGATGGTTGCGATGCTGTAAGTCCTGCTGCCGCCTAGACCTCCTTAGCGGCGCGGTTACGTCGATGGGCGTTTCGCTACGCTGCGGGACGTCACAGCTAACTTGATTATGGTTGGCTGCAGGAGTATCTCGATCGGGGGCGTTGTCTTCCGTGGAGTTGTCGTGCTCGGTGGTGTCATTGTTTGTGGCAGGTCTTCTCATACTCGTAGGGAGGAGAAATTCTTCCTGCGTCGTATTTAGAGTAGGTTTCACTTGCTGGATGAGAATTGCCTCCAGCAGGCGTAACCGACGGGCATCAGGGGCCTTCCCGATGATCTTCGTGTTTTGGATGATCACATCCCGGGAGATGGCCTCTTGATGTTTGGTGCGTGCGTGATTCTTGATAACCCCCTCTTGGGCGTGGCCGGAGAGTCTCTTCGACAGGCGCATGGTAGTCATACCAACGTAGGCGCCGCTGCAACCGCGGACTGTAGATGTATTTATTGGTACACCACATGCGTCTGCTTCAGGGGTCTCGTACCTGTGGAGAGGGGTTATTTTTTTCATAATAGGTCGCGCGGTCCTCCGATTCTGGTAGTAGATAATTAGGTCGATATTTTTGGTGTGTCGTGGGTCGGGGATACATTTTCAGAAATAATTTTCTTAACTGAGTCCTCTTCTTCACGGTAATGAGAACTCATGAAGGCTTTATAATACAGCTTGATATTATCCTGGGGGCGGGGTTGCGGGCTCTCACTACCGTACCATTTCTCCAGGGCTGTACGGACTTCTCTGCTTATTGATTATTTGAATACCCGTTATTTACGAGTACTGGGAGGCGCGGTCGAGTTCCTGATGAGTGTCCTGCCAGGTCGAGCAGTGGGAGAGGGCTCTGACGAAGGCCCTAACAGTCGTGCTTTTGAATCTGGCGGGGCACTCGCTGTCACCATTGAGGCAAAGTCCTAGGTTGGTTTTCTTTGTGTAGACGGAAGTACGGAGGCCGTCTTCCGTCTTACTCACAAGGACGTCGAGGAAGGGGAGCCGATCGTCGGTGCTGTATTCAACCGTGTAATTCAGCACGCTGCACTGCTGAAATGCCTGACGGAGGGCTTCTACCTCATTCTCGGCGTCGACTTGAACAAAGATGTCGTCGATATATCGTCCATATCTGCGGGTTGCTGCATCCTAGCGAAGACTCGTTCCTCCACGGTTCCCATGTAAAAGTTAGCGAAGAGTACCACCCAGTGGGGAGCCCATCGCTACGCCGTCCTTTTGGCGGTTACAATCCTGGCCACGGTGGGTGGAGAAAGGGGCCTTCTTCGTGCAGATCTCCAGCAGCGTACGGAGCGAGGCTTCGGGTATGTTGAGGGGCGCCGTCGACTGACTCCTGTAGACACGCTCAAGGATGATGTCAATGGTTTCGTCGACAGGCACGTTCGTAAACAGGGACTCTACTCCAGCGAGGCGATAATCCCGGTGCCAGGGGCGTCCTTGATGACTTCTAGGAATTCTACTGACGACTGCAGGCTGTACCGACTCGGGACGTAGGGGGTCAAAATTTGGTTAAGACGTTTGGCCAAGGCGTAAGTAGGGCGTCGTCTGGCTGATGATCGGCCGGAGGGGTTTCCTGGTTTGTGAGTTTTTATGTTACCATATAGATAACCCAGGCTGTAGTCTCCTTGTATGGGCGGGAGGTGCACAGGGCGTTTTGTTTTTTTTTAGTCACAGGCATTCCACTACACTGATGACCCCGTTGGCCTCCTCTTGATGTCGTCTGTCGGGTTTTCTTGTCAGGCGCTCGAACTTGCTCTCGTCGGACAAAATGGCATCCAGCTTCTCGTGGTATTCAGCAGTGTCAATCAAGACGAAGGCTGCCGTCTTGTGCCGCGCGTCGCACCGTGATGTTCTCTTTCTCCTTCAGTTCCTTCGCCGCTTTCTTCATCTCTTGGTGAGGATCCCGCTGGAGTGCGAGCCCCTCTCCGTAAGGGCTTCAGCAAGTAGGAGTTGGGGTTGAAGGGCGTCGGTAGTTCTCACGATGCTCCGGGCTTCTGAAGCTGGGTCTTAATTGCCACTTCATTTCGAGACCCAGACCTCACGACAAGAGACTCGAAATCGAGTTGCTCCTCGACTCCATCCAGCAGCTCGAAGCCCGGAGCATCGTGAGAACTAACGCGGACGCCCTTCAACCCCTCCTACTTGCTGAAGCCCTTACGGAGAGGGGTGGCTCGCACTCCAGCGGGATCCTCACAAGGATATGAAAAAGAAAGCGGCGAAGGAACTGAAGGAAAAGAAAGAGAAACATCACGGTGCGACGCGCGGACAAGACGGCAGCCTTCGTCTTGATTGACACTGCTGAATACCACGAGAAGCTTGATGCCATTTGTCCGACGAGAGCAAGTTCGAGCGCCTGACAAGAAACCCGACAGACGACATCAAGAGGGAGGCCAACGGGGTCATCAGTGTAGTGAATGCTGCGACTAACGCTGTCCACCTCACGCCCATACAAGGAGACTACAGACCTGGGATTGGGTTATTCTATTATGGTAAACATAAAAACCTCACAAACCAGGAAAACCCCCTCCGGCCGATCATCAGCCAGACGCCCACGCCCCTTAAACTTACGCCTTAGGACAAACGTCTTAACCAAATTTTGACCCCCTACGTCCCGAGTCGGTACGGCCTGCAAGTCGTCAGTAGAATTCCTCGAAGTCATCAAGGACGCCCCTGGCACCGGGATTATCGCCTCGCTGGACGTAGAGTCCCTGTTTACGAACGTGCCTGTCGACGAAACCATTGACATCATCCTTGAGCGTGTCTACAGGAGTCAGTCGACGGCGCCCCTCAACATACCCGAAGCCTCGCTCCGTACGCTGCTGGAGATCTGCACGAAGAAGGCCCCTTTCTCCACCCACCGTGGCCAGATGTACCGCCAAAAGGACGGCGTAGCGATGGGCTCCCCACTGGGGGTACTCTTCGCTAACTTTTACATGGGAACCGTGGAGGAACGAGTCTTCGCTAGGATGCAGCAACCCCGCAGATATGGACGATATATCGACGACATCTTTGTTCAAGTCGACGCCGAGAATGAGGTAGAAGCCCTCCGTCAGGCATTCAGCAGTGCAGTGCGTGCTGAATTACACGGTTTTGAATACAGCACCGACCGATCGGCTCCCCTTCCTCGACGTCCTTGTGAGTAAGACGGAAGACGGCCTCCGTACTTCCGTCTACACAAAGAAAACCAACCTAGGACTTTGCCTCAATGGTGACAGCGAGTGCCCCGCCAGATTCAAAAGCACGACCGTTAGGGCCTCGTCAGGAGAGCCCTCTCCCACTGCTCGACCTGGCAGGACACTCATCAGGAACTCGACCGCGCCTCCCAAGTACTCGTAAATAACGGGTATTCAAATAAATCAATAAGCAGAGAAGTCCGTACAGCCCTGGAGATGGTACGGTAGTGAGAGCCCGCAAACCCGCCCAGGATAATATCAAGCTGTATTATAAAGCCTTCATGAGTTTCTCATTACCGTGAAGAAGAGGACTCAGTTAAGAAAATTATTTCTGAAAATGTATCCCCGACCCACGACACCAAAAATATCGACCTTATTATCTACTACCAGAATCGGAGGACGCGCGACCTTATTATGAAAAATAACCCCTCTCCACAGGTACGAGACCCCCTGAAGCAGACGCATGTGGTGTACCAATATACATGCCCAGTCGCGGTTGCAGCGGCGCCTACGTTGGTATGACTACCATGCGCCTGTCGAAGAGACTCTCGGCCACGCCCAAGAGGGGGCTATCAAGAATCACGCACGCACCAAACATCAAGAGGCCATCTCCCGGGATGTGATCATCCAAAACACGAAGATCATCGGGAAGGTCCCCTGATGCCCGTCGGTTACGCCTGCTGGAGGCGATTCTCATCCAGCAAGTGAAACCTACTCTAAATACGACGCAGGAAGAATTTCTCCTCCCTACGAGTATGAGAAGACCTGCCACAAACAATGACACCACCGAGCACGACAACTCCACGGAAGACAACGCCCCCGATCGAGATACTCCTGCAGCCAACCATATCAAGTAGCTGTGACGTCCCGCAGCGTAGCGAAACGCCCATCGACGTAACCGCGCCGCTAAGGAGGTCTAGGCGGCTGCAGGACTTACAGCATCGCAACCATCAACGCGTGGAAAGTGGCTTGAGACCCGGTTCAGCCACCAATGAAAACGAA
>NC_061107.1:1289171-1321671 GCF_015104395.2 Macrobrachium nipponense
AGATACATGACAATTATTGTAGTTCGTAAGAAAATAGTAGAGAAATCGTCTTCTGATATTCCATAATAATACATATAATATAGATTTCCAGTCCTCTATAATATAATTGACAAAGAATTTTTGTTGTTTCTATTATGATTTACGATAAATTTTCTGACACGTAAAACACAAATGCTTTTATAATTCATATATAACAAGTAATATTGAACTACTTTAAAACAGTGCCAGAACTCTCTCTCTCTCTTTATATAATATATATATATATATAGAAATTATATTATATATATATATATATATAGATATATATTATATATTATGTATATATATATATATAATAGATATATATAATAGATATATATTATATATATATATATATTATATATATATAATATATATGTATATATAAAATATGTAATATATATATACGTTATATCTATAGATATATATATATATATATATATATATATATATATATACATATATATATATATATATATATATATATATTCTAATATATAGTATATATATATATAATATATATATATATATACCTACTACGAATACAATTAACAACAATCGAAGATCCATCGACGTATGATAACGTTTCCAGAATCATGCGGTTGGCAGCGCTGCCGTGGACTGGGGACTGGGGAGTATCACCACTCACTTCACCGAAATCCGAATCACCAGTCACTGTCAACACTCAGTCATTCACCACCACCGATTTGTAGTGTTTCAGGCACCGAAACCACTTCTGTACCTTTTGATCTTTTCTCCGCTCTCATTGCTTTCCGTAAGTTTTTAGATACTTGCCTTCCATTATTTTAAGATTCAGTGTTTTCAGGATGGTAATTATTGGAAGTGCATCTAATTTGTGACGGCTTATGACTCCTGTAGATATTTGAAACCGCCAAGATTGACAGGTAGATGATTACCTCGAAGGCCACTTATTACCAAGACTGGCCAAGTGTCAGACTTAATTTACAAATCGAGGACATTTAAAAATTATTTTCGTATTTTGTCAGTAATGTATAGCAGGGTATTCTTGGGCATTAATACTGGTTATACTTGCCCTTTCATATTGCTCTATTTCCCATTCATTAAGTCTTCTATACTAAGCCAATGTCGTAACCCTAGGCTCTTAATATTTTGGAGTGCTATTATAACCTATTATCTGGCTGTCTGATTTTTCCCCTTCTCTAATCGCTTTATTTCATTCAAACCCATGTTCGATTCTTGAGCATTCCATTGAGGAGTGAGATATGTGTATTTTTGGTGATAGTAGTTCACTCTAGACCAAAAACGTCTCCCTTCCAAAACGTCCCCTAGACAAAACGTCTCCCAAACGAAAATATATGAACAGAAGACAAATGGTAAAACGTTACACGTATTTAAAAAAATCGTAAATTCAATATACTGCATATGTTGCAGTTATTTTATTTTAAAAACATACTATAAATATAAAATTCGCCAATAGGCTAAAAGGAGAACGGTCATTTTATTAATCTTAAGACACTGATGGCCCAGTTAAACTGGCACATATCCTAAGTACCTGTTGGGGACTCATTCTTCCTTCTATGTAGTGTCCTAAATGTTAACCCTTTGCACTTGCTTGTACACTTTCCTCTGTCTGCGGATAATTGTCCTTCAGACGGTAATTGTTAAGTTCGCTGATGATGAATATTTGAGTTTAGTTTTATATTGAATAACGAAGATAAAACATTCAAATTATGTACAAAGGATTCAGTGCGAATAGTAAACCTTAGCAGTACTCAGACGCTTGTATCAATTAGAGGAGCCCCGTTTGAAATGCAGAATGGCATTTTAGAGAATGTTCCGAGTCGTTATGGGAAAGTTTACGGCATCAGAAATAACATTTTTGTACATGGAAAAGGTAAAAATCTACTTAGTGGTGTGAGGACTGCAAAAATGGATATCAGAGACAACATTCCTTCATCCATAAATATATGTGGATTTAAGATTAACTTCATATACAGTGGGCAGAAAAAACCTTTCATAAATGTGGCAGTTCCGCGCATTTGGCCATAGGTTGTAAAAACAGTGAGAGTAATATCCAGTCGTATAACATACAAGATTTTCCTGCTTGGGAACATGTGCATAAAGGGGATGTGGTAACTGAAAGTGAGAAAATTAAGAACACTGGAGATAAGGAAAATAAAGTTACTAATCAATCTGGTATCGCCTTGCCTAATTCGTTGTCACTCTATGATACAAATCATGCAAAATCAGGTAAAGGAAATGTTAATGATGATATACTGATGAATAACAATGAGTTAAGTGATAGTATCATGGTGCGCGAGGCTACGTTTCTATGCCTAACTGATTCCTCCTCTACACAAAGTAACCATAATGAAGTGCCTTGTGATAAGGAACCCTTATTGAATTTATTACCTATTTCAAGCCCTTTGTATTCATCAGTAGCTAAATCGTCCGGTTCTCGTCTTCCACTTGAGGAAGGAAACTTAAATGTAATAACTACTTGTGCATCGGTCTATGAACCAAACACTAATGACATGAATACTGAAAATGTCAGTGGATGTTTTAATTTGCAAGAAAATACCCATGAAAATGATGAAAAGTCAGAAGGGAAATGGAATTTAAAACTTGAAGAGGATGGTAAACTGAAGCTGGTTAAGGAAGGAAGTCAGCAACAGTTGAAAAAGAAACAACGCATATAATCCTATATATCACAATGTCTTTAACTGTAGCGACATTAAATGTTAATGGTTTATGTGGCAGAGTCAAGCAACTGAAATTACAAGCGATGTTAAGCTACCAAAAAATTGACGTACTTCTTTTGCAGGAGCACAATTTGAAAATGTCTGTCTTTGTTGGATACGTTCAATATGTTTGAAATAATTTTCAATCCCACAGCGTTATTCAAAGGAGGTACGTTAATAACGGTAACTAAGAGAAAACAAATTGAAATTATTAACCAAGAAACAGACGTGGAAGGACGTATTATTGGTATACAGATACGGTATAACAACTGAATTCATCATTGTCAATGTTTACGCTCCCTCTGGGGCGAATAATGTTAAGGTTAGGGAAAACTTCTTTTTCTATATGAGGCACAGGATAGGCAACATCATTTTAGAAGGAGATTTCAACTGTGTTGTTACCGACAGAGACAGTAGTCATCCGAGTCACCATATAATGTCAAAAACGTTGTTATCTTTAATCAGACATTTAGGATTAAAGGATACTTACTACTTTCGAAAAGGATTACCTGAATACACTTTTGTAAGAAAAAATTATGGATCTCGCCTTGACAGGTTCCATTTAAGACGCATTTTTGATAACATTCGTAATGTAACCTCAGTAGTACCAGTCTCTTGTTCAGACCATTGTATGGCTGTTATGGAAATTAACTGTGGAATATACCACAAGGGTTCTGATTGCTGGAGACTAGATAACAACGTATTGAATTATAATGGAGTCAATCATCTTTTTACCACATTTTGGCATTATTTGAAAAACAGCAAAAGTAAATTTTAAAACTTGTTAATTTGGTGGGACTGGGTGAAGAAGGAATGTCAAAAGTGGTTCATAGCTTTATCCAAAAGGATTAACATTGAGGAGAATACCTAAATATTCAATCCATAAAAGGCAGAAATTGAAAGTATAAGGAATGCAATTGGAAGAGTGAAAATTCGAGGTAGATGGATCACCTGAATAAAGACGAGAAAGTGTTGTCTTTTTTTATTAGGAAGGGAAAAGTAAAAACTAGATACTCGCTAGATCTCGATAAGTTTGTCTGTGTTGTTGCAGTAATCTCTTGTTGTCGTAATGTATAAAAATACGATATTAACCCGTAATTAACTCACAATCACGTGCTTTCGTTTACAACAAGTATAAATTATATTAGTATTAGGAAATTCACGTTATTTAATTTGAAATTAGTTCTAACAAGCTTTCTCAAATAACAACAAATGATTTTAGTTTTCTGTAAACGAAAACTATTGAGATGGCTTTGTCTGTCCGTCCGCACTTTTCCTGTCCGCCCTCAGATCTAGAAAACTACTGGGGCTAGAGGGCTGCAAATTGGTATGTTCATCATCCACCCTCCAATCATCAAACATACCAAATTGCAGCCTTCTAACCTTTGTAGCTTTTAACTTATTGAAGGTTAACGTTAGATATAATCGTGCGTCTGGCAACGATTTAGGATAGGCCACCATCGGGCCGTGGGCAAGGTTTCATGGGGCAAGGTTCATACAGCATTATACCGAAAGATAGATCTATTTTCGGTAGCCTTATTATAAACTGCATAAAAAACTCGATTGCGCATAAGAAACTTCTTGTTTTCTTTAAGTGTTTGGTAGAATGACTTCGACCAGTTTCAGAACTTTCGAGGACTTGGTGGATCTTTAAAAAGCTACTTATAAGTAATCATAACAACAGCTACTCGTATTACACGTTCCCATTCCTCCGGATCTCGGTCAATGGTCCAATTCCCAGGGCGCTGCAAACCCAACTCACTCACTCACTCTATGGCATGAGATCCCGCCCTTGAGGGGCTGTTTTTGACACGATCAAAGGTCACCAGATGTCAGACTTAATCCCATTAAGAAAAGGTTGACTGATTGATTTGTAGACAGACTTGTGGCATCCATGCCAAGAGCTGGGGCAACTAAGGCCATTCAGCGCTGAAACGGAAATGAACAGTGACAAGGTTTGAAAGATGTAACAGGAAGAAACCCTCAAAGCAGTTGCATTGAGAATCAACTGTTACGAGAGGGTAGACAGTAAGATGGGCATGGGACGCTGCAAAGAACCTTACATAATGCTTACATTACACCGCATGAGGTGCACTGACGGCACTAGCCCCTACAGGGGAAGAAAAGATTGAGCTTGAGGAGAGACCTAAGTGAGGCAAGAAATCGATAAAGGAGGATAACCCTTAATTAAAAAGGCTCTCGTACAAGATTATCATCTTCCCGGAGAAGCTCAGAGCCGTAATTACTGTTCTTATTTCATTCACACGAGTAGTGTGATCATTAACTGAGACCAAAGGTGAATTTAAAGGTACCTCACTTTCAAAGACCTGATAAGAAAAATCGGCAAGCTAATAATAATAATAATAATAATAATAATAATAATAATAATAATAATAATAATAATAATAACTGAGCGCAATTCTTTCTCTTAGTGGATTATCTGCTCTAACAAAATGTCATTTCCTTTTCAATTTCGTCTTCGTGGAAATTAAAATGTTCTAGAATAGATAGTTTCAGCAAACACCCTTCTTGGTTTGGTTCAAACGAATAGTGGGTCATAACGAGGCCTAAAACCCCAAAATTTTGCAAGAGTAGACATTCATACCTTCAAAAACGAAGTAATATAGAGGGTCGCGGTTTAGGTCCTGATTCCAGGGACGTGACGTACCATCCATTAGAAGCTCGAACCTAGGCCCCCTCATTCTGCATGAATATAAAGAGGCTTTGAATGATGAATGAGAGTTAATTCCCGTCTGTCTACAGTCCCCGGTCAGGAACTCAGAACCTCTCTATTTTATTATTATTATTGAAAGATATTACTGTATCAGCTGCATTCAACTTATAAATAGTCTTCTCTGTTTTTCTAGTAATTTCTTTATCTCTGCTTCTACAACTGGCGAGTATTGCGCCGATATGATTCATCAGGAGTCAATTTCAGGGATATTGCTTAAAATTTATTTATTTGTCACAGTAAATGAACAAATAGATCAAAATATAAGTCGATCTAGTGGCCAAAGTTTCTCTCGGTATCATCCGAGCATGATCACGGCAGTGGGTCGGAGCAGACTGTAGATGTGTCAGGATCTTCTCAATATATAGTAGTAGGTCAGCAGGGGGTCAACCGCTCGCTGAGTTTTCATTGGTTGGTGGCGCAATGCTTTCCTGCTAATGGTTGGAGGAAGTTTCCTTCAAGACAATTCTCGTCGTTGAAGGTCGGGCTGTTGCAGCCTAGCAGACCGTCGAGGCTGGGGCATAACTTCCCTGGGTGTTGTGTCACAACGGCTCGCATTGTCATTGGCTGCTGGGCTGCTTGTCTCATCTGGTATTCTTTAATTGGGGGTGTCGCTCGGTCTGGTATTACTTGTACTATCATTTATATTCATGGGTCTTCTTAAGTAGAGGGGAAGGAAAAGCACTTCCTGTGTCGTATTTAATGAGGGCTTTTCTTTCTGTCGCTGGTCAGGAGCCCTCCCTATTATCTTAGTATTCTTGATAATACCGTCGCGGGAGATAGCTTCCTGATGTGCTGTCATGGTATTGTTTTTAATTGCCCCTTCTTGTGCGTGGCAAGAAATCCTGTTGGACAGTTTCATAGAAGTCATACCAACGTAAGTCCCGGGACATCCACGGATGGGGCATAAGAATTGTTAGACTACATTCGACTGTTTCAAGAGGTCTCTTGCTGCGGGGGTCGGGTTGCTCTTCATGATAAGGTCGCGGATACGTCGATTTTGGTGATGAATTACGAGTTCGAGTTCTTTGCCGACTTCGGTAGGGGTCACATTCTCTCTGATGATTTTTCTCACTGCATCCTCGTCCTCACGGTGACATGCGTTGCAATTCTAGCTTTGTAATATAGCTTGATCTTCTCATGGGGTGGGCTGCGGTCCCTCACTCTCGCTGTACCACCGATCCAGCGCTGTTCGGACTTCTTTATTAATAAGTCGATTCAGATACCCGTTATTAACGAGTACCTGAGTGACTCCGTCGAGTCCATTGTGTGTCCTGCCAGGAAGTACAGTGCGTGAGGGTCCTCCGAATGTAGGCTCTGACTGTGGTGTTCTTGAACCGTGCATACGCAAATACGCAAGATATATTGACAATATCTTTGTACGTACGTACAGTAAGTTCCAGAAGGGAAGCGACAAATCTCAGAATTGATCGTACTTCTTTAGAAACTCATGGGTTGCCAGTTAGATATTATATTGCAATTATTGTCATCCTATTTATCTGATAATACGTATCAGTGATTAACTGTATAAGCGCACAAAGTATTTCCCCAGTGAATGATCAATGTTAGTTCAGTAATTGTTTGTTAAAAGAAAAAAAAAAAGAATTTCCCCAAAGAAACTTGTGCGGCTTTCAAAGTGTGATATGAAGTGTTCACCATAGAGTGGCAGCAGGAACCGTGTGCATAAGCATTGGCCTAATATTTGTAAATTAACTTTCTACTTTTATGGCGTTATATCGAAAGTTATTATGATTCCTTTTGATAAAACACAGAGAAGTTTAGCATCTGATTAAATGAAATATAAATAAGACAAGTTGGTGTAAAAAAAAAAAAAAAAAAAAAAAAAAAAAAAAAGACGGAATCCAAGTTATGTGCGCGTTTAGCGTTGGTTACAGGGTTAGGCCTATTTCAAGAATCAAGGAAATATATTTTTCAGCTTGTTAGTTAATAATTTCATGGAATTTCTCGATTGAGCAAATTTTTGCATGCAGAATTGCGTTCAGGGTCGCACCAAAAAAGTATTTTCGTAGGTTTCCACCTTTTTTTTTTTTTCAGTGCATAAGTGAGACTATTCTTGTCCATACGATCCGGAGTGTGAATATGCTTGGCGAGCATTATTTTAATTAGAGTATCCCCTGTTAAGCTCTCTCTCTCTCTCTCTCTCTCTCTCTCTCTCTCTCTCAGGACGTTTTTGTTTTTATATATAAGGAATAACCAGAGGTCTGTTTTAAGAATCGAGCACAGGCCTATTGGTCGTGCTCGGGTGCTTCTTTATATATATATATATATATATTATATATATATAATATATATATATATAGATATAATAAGAGATATATATATACATATATATCATATATATATATATATAATATATTATACTATATATAGATATATATATATATATATGCAGTCAAGTATTATTGCATAACAGAAATTTATGAGTTTTTTGTAGATATATATATATATATATATATATATATAATATATATATATATAGATATATATATTATATATATATATATATCTACAAAAAACTCATAAAATTCTGTTATGCAATAATACTTGACTGCATGGATCGAACGGATTACTGGTTGTCAGTGGAAATATGAATTTGGGTGATATCACTCTCTTATGATACGCCCACTTACGCAAATTCAGTCTTAAATTTCACGGTTGGGATATGATTCGAAGATTTGAGGTAAAAGATTGAAGTGAAAAAGGTGGAGTTAGTATTGTAGGTAGAGGTAGAAAGGGGCGGGGGGGGGGGGGGGTCTGTCGTCTCCCTACTTAACCAGATGTGATTTTACGGATGTTCTGGTTACTTGCGACCGACTTTCTTATTTTTTTATATAGTGAGTCTGTTTTCCCAGGTGCAAGGACAGGTTCTGGTGTCGGTCCTGAAGGTTCTATCTTTGCCTAAATAACAGACAGTGGCCCTGCATTGTAAGCCTTGCAATGCCCGGAACTAGGCCTAGTCACCTGAAGGTAGCAGCAGAGGTTAGAGCCTTTCTCGAAGATGGTGTTTTATGCTCGGTCCCAGAAGCTAGAATCAGAACTACCAACCACCCCCAACTTCTCCATTGAATCTAGGTGCATTCATGGTTGATTATGTTTAATGTTGCGGAGATTTTCCTTTCACATTCTATTGATAATTGCATGGTTTTATGCATCTTCGCTAAAATAATTGATAATACACTATAATATTAAATATTTGTTTCCACATTGCTCGAAATATACATTGGTAATGTTGGTAATTCTGTGTTGAACGAGAATTTCAAATTGTTTCGTTTCTATAGTTTGAAGTAATTGCTATACTTTAAAATAATTACTATTACCGTAATTTTTTCTTATGATTGTTATAAATATCACAGATTTGATATTTGTGCATCATATGTTAGCTTTATTTTGCTTGATAGAGGTTTCACTGTAGAAAAAATATATATTTTTTAGCTACGAGTTGTAGTTGCCAGTTAGTGAATTTTGAACGAAATTCTCTGAAATTCGTCGCTTCAGTTTTGGAACTTACTGTACGTGGCATAGATCCATTCCCCATTCTGTGCACTGTTTAAAGACCCCACTTACGAAACAGCAGTTAATAAATCGAGGCAAACCTTCATGTTATACTTTCAGCGAGGAATATCTACTTATTATGTTCCAAAATTAGGTTTACCTCATCCGTATGTGTTATCAGAATTCTATCAAACCTGCTCATGGGAATCCAGGATAAACTAACCTAAAATATACTTTATTAGAGTTAAATATTGCATTCTTAGTATTTTAAATCTATTTTTTAACTCATTCAGCTTTCATTTAATAAAAAAGTGATATATCACGCAATTCTTTGACTATTCATGTAGATGCTTCACAGCTTTTATCTAGCTGTCTCCATTCATAAAACCAATCACTGCTGGGACTCAGAGACATTTTTCAAACGCTCTTGCTACGGGGAATTTAAGACATTAAACGTTATTTTTAAGGTTTATTTTTGTTTTTAACGAGCTGTGCTTAAAGGATTAAAGATATTTATTTACAGTTGTTTAATTAATATTTTTATTAGGAATTTAATTGAATTTTGTATGATTTATTAGCCATTTTTCAAAAGTAGACGGATGATTCATCCTACAAATTACGCAGTTTGCCTTTTATATTTAAGTAGTTCTTGATGATTTAATACTTCATTTGCTTTTACAGAAACGTTACTAAAAAGAGCTGTAATTGTATCTCAGAACTAAATGTAAGAATTTTAGATTTGATTTCCTATAAAACGAAAACAAGAAGTTACTCGTGATGTTGCCATTCGAGCAACGACGGGGAATAATTACCTTGGCTGTGAGCTCCAATCCTAATTGGTTTGTGCCCGTGTTCACCACTCGAGTTCTAATGGCATGCTGTATATATCATTAAGTATTAATAGGCAAACATTTTGTCCGGATTTCTATTAAATATTACGTCGCATATATCTCTCATCAATAGACTTTGAAATATATTCTTATGATATAGGAGGAGATTATAGCTGGGAAAAGCTCTTTATCTGCTTTAATTAACACATTCATTTTATGGAAGAGTTAACAGTTAACAGTTAAACCTTGGCTTTGGATAACACGCTTTCAAGTGTAGCCAGAATTAGATCAGTTGTTACCCATAACTTCCATGAATGTTATGATTGGATTTGTTGTGCTTCTTACATGATCTAAATTATAATGAAGATAATTCAATTGTGGGTTTTATCGAAGAAAGCCGTGATTTAGATGTCATTTAGTGACTGAGCATACTATTAAAGATGTTATACTATTTTTTAAGCTGCATTTATTCATAAAGCAGGTATTAGTAAAGAATGCATCCACCAATCACATCCGAGGACGATGCAGCCAATGAGAGGACAGGAGTTTCTCGCCAAGTGGGTGTTCCTCGCGTTTATACAGAGAACCTCCTCGAATTCCACCCCCCCACCACCAAAAAAAAAAAAAAAAAAAAATAAGTATGGGGGAGGGGTTAGTGCAGTAAACATTAATTTTAAGGTTTTAACAATCTTTGCTTGAACTATTGGAAATATTTATTTTTCACAGGTGTTAAATCGATGTACTTTTTATGGGGAACTGGATTTAATATCAGATAATTGATTAAGTTTAGGCAAAACTGTGCAGTAAGTGATATAAGGAGTAGGATGATTCATCCTACTAACTGCATTTCGTATTCAAGTAGTCAAATTTTGATTATAGAAACGTCAATAAAAACCTGAAGGAATCATCGATTTCAGTAAATAAAAATGAACAAGCGATTTAATTCTCAAAGCCTCCATAGCTAGAGCGTTTGAAAGACGAGTCTCGCGGCTCTTAAAATCATTTGAAAAAAGCTGCAAAATATCTGTCTTCTCATTGGCTGTCAGCCTCAACCCTGATTGGTGGGTGACCATGTTTACTACTCAAGCTGCTGTGTAGTGATGTCACGCTGCATATTATGTAGGTATTGCCATAAAGCGAAAACAAGCCAACCTTTTATCCGAGTTTCTATTAAATATTGGTTTTAGTTTGTCTATATCTGAACTATTTATTCTCTCCTCCATGGCAGAAACATCTACCAGTCTCCCGAGATCGCCAGTGGACGATCGACTTCATCGGGCCTTTCCTACAGTCGAATCGAAGCCAGACATCAAATCCTCCTCCAGTAACCTTGGTCTCTCCCCACCTCCATGAATTCCGAGTGACTGCGAAAGGGCAAAGGACAACTGGAGCAGCGGCGAGCAACAGGGTAAGAAGTGTACTATACCCCAAAACCACAGGATATCTAACCCTTTCCTGCCCTCCAGTCCAGACTCCTTTCCACTCTCAAAACCTAACCCTCCTCCGGTTGATATCCACCTGCGCGTCACCTACTCCGAGGTGCAAGTACTAAACTTGGTGGAAGCTCCTTGGGACGTCGGTTTTAGTATTAGCCCCGCGTGGATCGAAGTATTATATGCACCCATTTCTATATTGTGTGGTCGACCAGTTACATTATCAAACGATATCTTCATATTTTTTCTCCATATGAAATTTTATTTTTATCAGTTCCCTCGTATCTCTCCATCAGTGAACTTTTTCTAGCCCCTTCCTGTTTCTAAACAACTAGACCAAGACTTTTTGCTGTCATATCTGATCAAACAGGATTTGTAACTCTACTTGTCTATTTTTATTTTTTATTTTCAATCAACGATATTTTTTTCTCTTTACAGAAACATCCTATGTTTTGGGGCGCTCTGGGATGCTCTGGGAGCAAGAGGCTGTGCTGGCAAACTATTTTGTTAATCCTGAACAACTACAACCATTGTTTTAACCCTGATTGGTCGTTCAAGGTGCTTACTCTTCAGGCGTCCACGTTTTCGTTGCCATCATACACCAACATATAAACGTTGTATTATTTTTTCTAAGTTAATACGAACTTCGCATTGTATATTTGTTCTCAGAAGAATGTAGAAGATATTCATAGGATTTAAAAGTAAACTAACATGGTAAAATAAGCTTTTACAGCTCAAAATACTATATCCATTTTCTGAAGAGTAATCAGTTAGTATTTCAAAACTTGGCAACGCAGACGACATCTGGCAGTGTAGCAAGAATGTAGGTCATTAATCCTTAAGAGCGTTAAGACTAATGCAATTAATTATCTTTTTCTTAAAAGATTATATAGTTTTAATAGGATTTAATTATCTTGTAATTTAATTAGTGGAATATTCGTATCGACATCACCATTTATAGCTAATTGTGTCTATTGTGAGTCAACAAGGCAACCACCACTTATCACTATTGAGTATGGTGCAGCCAATGAAAGGTCAGGAATGTCCATGGTGGTGTTCGAGGGTTATATACCCTGCTGTTACAAGAATCTTATCGAATGACAAGGAAAATCGTAAGAACGTCTTTCAAACTCTCTAGCAAAGAAGTTAGGGAAGGGGGCGTGGGGTGTGGTGGTTTGCTGTTTAAGAGTAAATAAAGTTTTTGGGTCATTCTCCTAAATCCAGTTATGCGATTCATTTAGAGGTGTTTATTTAATTTTCTTTTATATAGAAGGGAATTAATTGTTAAATGTATTATGGAAAATTATGGAGTACGTGACATAAGTAGTAGACACTGGTAGTAGGATGAATCATCCTACTAATAGCTTAAGTAGTAGGGTGATATATTCAACTAACTGAACTGCCATACTGTCATAATTGTATTCTGCATTTAAATAGTAGATTAATGAATGATTTCATGTTTAAATTCCTTTAATAAAATCATAAATAAAATAAGGATAAGAATATATCAGAAATAGATTCAGGAATAATAAATTTCCATTTAAAATAATGACTTAATCCTCAAAGACGCCATAGCTAGAGAGTTTGAAAGATGTTTCTCGTGAATTTAAGGCCATTTGAGCCGATGCACTAAATATCTGATTACTTATTTGCCATTAACTCTTAACCCTGACTTATGAGTGTTCGTGTTCCATATTATAGCTGTAACTGCATGCTGTATGTGTAATAAATACATTTTTGAATTACAGAATCTGTAAATAAAAACCCATGACCTGAGGTCATGGCATTAGGAGGGTCCTACGTGACCAATGCAGATCTAGATTACGCTATGCACTGTCTGCAGTAGCCTGGTTTAAATCTGTTTAGATATGTCATCGTTTTGCATTACTGGTAACTTTGCACAACAACTTCCATGGGAAGCGGTTGACCTGTTAACTTACGCCGGAAACTTGTAACTTCCGAGCCGGCGGACTACGTATGTTTTTATATGAATCGCTGAGGTAGCTAATGTTTCGCTATCGATGTGATGCTCTAGAAGTTCAGTTCTGTACCAGCGATCAAACATATCAGTCTCCCGACCGAACTGTCTCTCTTATTATGGAGTTACAGAATAAAGTTGTTATACCTTTTTCAACTTATCTGTTTGAATCCTCTCCTTTAGTTTAAGAAGAACCACTCTACTAAGATATCACATAGGAGACGGAAGGAACCAGAAATACTTACGAATGACAGTCGTAAGGAGGAGAAACAAACAGTTCTTTCGCAAAAGCGAAGAGACTAAAATTGGTGGCAGCTTTAGCCGAAGAATAAGATTAACAAGACCCATATCAGCCGACCGAAGAACTACAATAACCAACTTCCACCTACAAAATCAATACTAAACAGAGGAAACGGGATCTTCAATCAACGCAACATTTTATGAAGACGAAGATATGTCCTTCATCGAGAAGAATACAAGCATCAACATCGACGTTTGAGTGACTGTTGTCACTTATCTCCGAGAATCAACACCGGACGAGAGCAGCATCGAACATCAACAGAAAGAAGAAAACACATAAAGGAAACACAAAGGAAACAACGCGCGATCACTAGCAAGGACGCAAAGAGTAGGGCAAGAGGAAGCAATGCAAGGAAGGAGGCTGTGACGTCATCAATCTTGGACTTCTTCATGCAACGTGAGCCAGAGAGGAGACGTGACGTCATCACGACTTCCGACGCGAAGAAGACGACAGGAACTGTGACGTCATCCCATGCCAACAATCCTTCAGCATATAATCCGAGCTAAGTACCATTTTATCTATTCAGGTTTTTTCCTCAGTGAAGTGTTGTTCATCAGGAGTTGATCGTCCAGTATTCTGGGGTGAGTTGTTCGCCATCTTAATCTTCCTTCATTACAGAATCAATCTTCAACTACGAGTTCTTGCCCGCAGATTATTTTTTTTTCTTCTCGTTGTTGCTAATCGTTTCTTGCAGGAATTCTCCGTAATATTTTTATCAAATTATCTGTATTTTTGTATCTTTTGGGGGATTTTCCTATTACTATAATACATTTATACAGTATATTGCATATGCGTTTACGTAGTGGTCGAGTGTACTCTTATAGATATTTTGATAGGACCGCAAGGAATAGAAGTGATAAGAAAAAAGTAAAAGTGAACATGGCAACTACTCCGGCTGGCAACCCCAATGTGGTGACTCTCGTGAGCGCGAGGTCAGCAATTGTCCCTTTTCAAGGTCGGGTCAATGGGTTCCTGCCTCAAAATGTTGAGGCATGGATCTCATCTGTAGACGCTCATTTAAATGCAAAAAGCATCACAGACCCAGCAGTACAATTACAGGAGGCCAAAAGCTTCATAGACTTTGCTAAAGGAGACGCAAGTGCTTATCTAAGGGGTGTTTCTTTCCAAGAGGCGACTACATGGGACGAGTTCAAAATCAGATTACGTGCTGAGTATGGGGGTGAAGAGGCTTTAGATGTAGTATTGGCATTGAGAAATATCCTTAACCAAGCCTCCATGACTCAGCTTAATGTTGTCAAGCGGGCGGCGCTAATTGCCGACCGGCTAAATGAATATCAAGTTAGTTTAAGTAACTCCGGGTGGGTCACGAGTGCCAGAATCGCCGTGAAAGATTTTATCCATTTAA
The DNA here is from genome assembly GCF_015104395.2 of Macrobrachium nipponense. Lineage (NCBI taxonomy): Eukaryota > Metazoa > Arthropoda > Malacostraca > Decapoda > Palaemonidae > Macrobrachium > Macrobrachium nipponense. The sequence continues at coordinate 1,304,065 of NC_061107.1, forward strand.
TTTACCTTACGAGTATTACTGCAATGTTGCCTGAAGCTTTAGTGCGGTGTTTTGACAAAAAATTGCAGCCCAGCAGTACGGAATTAGATGTGTATAAACAAATCAAAAAACACATGTCTAAATGTACCGACCTAGATCCTTCGCTCATTCAAGTTTTTGCAAAAAAATTAGAATAAGCCACAACAAGTAAACGTGGCACATAATAATAATCAAGTTGCAGGGATGGTTTGTTATAACTGTAAACGACCAGGTCACATGATTTCAGACTGTCGGACGCGTTTTTTGTTCAATACATAATAGTTCCACCCATTCATATAATCGTTGCTACTCAAGGAATCAACAGCAGAATCCTACAAACACGCAACCAGTTGCCAGTGCAAATAAAAAGGAGGCTCCTCAGTACTATAAAAAGAAACAAACAAACGGCAATGCTGCACAACAGCAGAAACAAACAAATCGTGCTTCAGGTACCTCTGTTCCTGGGCCGTCTAGCCAGAACTTGCAAGGTCAAGCGAATTTTCAAGGTGTGATAAACAAAGCAAATACCACGTAGTTCGCTCCAAGGGGGAGAGGGCGATGTTGGGTCATCAATATCAACATCTTTTGTATCAAATAATCAGTTTAATCATTTATCAGATCATTGTGAGGCAATTGATTTTCCTATGAAACACACGGCCGAATCCAAAAAATCTGCGCAGGTTCCCGTAGATTTGCAACAAATTCATGCAATTATTAGTCAAGACGAGTTAAGACCAACCTTACATGCAGTAAATTTGGACCATAAGTCATTCACTTTGTTCTTTGATTCTGGTAGTCCACGTAATATCATGGATTTAAGGACTCATCATTTACTCTTTTCAAACTTCCCTATAGAGAAGTCCGGAATAAGACTCTCAGGCATAGGAAATAATGAATTAAATGTGGTAGGAGTAACTCATGTTCAGTACAAGGTCGGTAAGCGCACGTTTTCCGATACCTTTATCGTTGTACAAAACATTAATATGTATCCCGCAGTAATTATCGGATACCCGTCTATGGACACTCAAAATATTACCTTAGCACCTGCAAAACACGGCGTGTATATCAAAGGAAAATTCTATAAGTCTTCTAATACCCTAAAATCAGTTTTAGATAATAAAGAGACAGACAGAGTAGTCACTTACATTGAAGAACCAATCATCTGTCTCATGAACCAAGAAATAATACATGCAACCCAACAGAACTCTCGCTCGCCCGTAATATCAGCTTGCACGCAAACTCTCGAGCCGAACGTAACTTCGAACATATTAGTGCGTGTAAAGAAAACCTTGCCAGGATCTGAAACGTTAATCCTTTCCGAAACTCTGAAAACACACGGATTATCTGTCACACAAGCCATTTATACAGTCGGCTCACAACAACAATGTCACATCGAAGTCTGTAATCATTTGAATACCACTTTAGTAATCCACAAAAATCAACATATCTTGGATGCGGAAGTTTATAAACATCGCATTCTTACTGTAGCTGAGATAAATCACGCTCAATCAGTTGCGGATGAATCCCTTTTGCAATCTTTAAAGAACAAAATCAATAAGGACATTCAAGAAGAAGAAATTCAGCAGAAATTTTTGAATCTTTTAACTGAATATCATGATGTTTTTTTTACTATTGATGGAACCTTAGGAAAAACGGATGTCATCGAGCATCAAATAAGGCTCAAGGACAAACAGAAAGTAATCTATGTACCTTCGTACCGACTTCCTATGAAATTTCAGAATGAGATAACAGAGGAAGTAGGTAAAATGCTAAAAGAAGGAGTCATTAGGAAATCAAACAGCCCTTATAATTTTCCGTTAATAGTAGTACCGAAAAAAGATCGAACTTGGCGGATATGCGTCGATTTTCGTCGTTTAAATGAAGAAACAATCCCTGACCGATTCCCAGTACTATGTACTGATGATATCCTATCTCTACTAGGTCAGAACAAATATTTCACCAGCTTGGACCTACTAAAAGGATTTCATCAAATTCCGTTGGAACAAGAGAGTATCCCATACACTGCCTTCAGCACAGCCAGAGGACATTATGAATTTTTGCGTATGCCTTTTGATTTACGTTGTGCTCCCATAACTTTTACTAGAATGATAAACATTGTGTTTGGAGACTTGTTAGGAGATATCCTACATGCCTACATGGACGACCTAGTAATCTTTTCCAATACATTAGAAGAACATCTACATAAATTAGAGTTAGTGCTACAAAGACTAAGGCAGCATAATTTAAGGGTAAAGATAAGTAAGTGTGAATTTTTTTAAAACAGAACTAGTCTATTTAGGTTTCACGGTTTCTAGTGAAGGTCTTAAAGTAGTCCATGATAAGGTATCGGCTATCCGTAACTTTCCGATACCTACTAACGTCAAGGGAATACAGCAATTTTTAGGGTGTAGCGGATACTATAGGAGGTTCATTAGGAACTACTCCATCATAGCCGCTCCCCTAACCGATCTTATAAAAAAGGGCGTAGATTTCATATGGTCTGAAATTCATCAACAGGCGTTCGATAAATTGAAAGATGAACTGTGTAGTTCTCCTATCTTGAAATTTCCTGACTTCGGTAAGGAATTCTTCATAGCAATAGACGCCTCAGACCTAGGAGTAGGTGGGGTATTGCTTCAGCAATATGATAAACAGTTTTCCCTATAGCTTTTATTCACGTAAACTGAGACCTTCCGAAAGTAAATATGCAGTAATAGACAAGGAAGGGCTCGCAATTATTAATTCACTCGTGCATTTTAAATTTATAATATACGGTTATCCCGTCAAGGTTCTCACTGATCATAAGCCCCTAACCGACTTCTTTAAAGGCTTTAGTCACAGCCCTAAGCGAACTCGGTGGCACATGATCATCCAGGACTTTGGCGCGAGGATCGGGTATTTACCTGGGAAAGGAAATATCATTGCTGACGCATTATCACGCAACCCCTCTTCATCTTGTACCGAGCCATTAGCTGAATTAATAGATATCTCAACCTCCACGCCCATTGTTAAAACTATATCTGAACAGAAGATCTGGGCTGGAGTGCTGAACTATTACAGACAGAACAAAGAAAAGATCCGCAAATAGAAAAAAATCATCATTGCGTTAAACGGAAATCCGAAGGGAAAGGAATACATAAAGTATAAGCAGCAGAATTATATCATCCAAGATAATATCCTGTGTAGATCCGTGACGAGGAAAACCCGCAACACACCACAGTTGAATAACAACCAGGTGGTGGTACCTATCTCACTCATACCCACTGTCTTAAAATGTTGCATGAAAATCCACTGCATGGACACCCGGGTTATTCCCTAATGTCACAGAAAGCCAAATCCTTATTTACTGGCATACGATGCTTACAGATATAAAAAAGCACATAGCAAATTGTTGCACTTGTCAAGAATACAAAGGGCACACGAAGACACCTGTCAGCCTAGGGGCTTACCTCGTGCCAAATCAACCCTTTGAAAGAGTACACTTAGATTTATTAACAGGATTTTACGAGTCAGAGAGAGGAAATAAGCACCTCCTAGTAATCATAGATGCTTTGACTCGATATACAGAACTGATAGCGCTTAAAACAAAAACCACAGTCGAGTGCGCTAGAAAGTTTTACGAGTGCTACATTTGTAAACATGGAATTCCACACACCATTATATCAGACTCGGGCGGGGAGTTTCAATAATCATTTCCTTAACTCCTTGTGCGAATTCCTTTGCATAAAGAAAATCAATACCATGATCCATCACCCAGAGTCTAATGGGCTAGTGGAAAGGGCAAATCGTAAGGTTTTAAACATTTTAAGGGTCACCTTAGGGGGGGCAGACCCCAACTGGGACATTGCCATACCTGCGGTACTAAGCACACTTAATCACTCGTATCATGTGTCTATTAAAATGACACCGCACGAGGCACTGTACGGTATCCCAGCTAGAACACCTTTCCATGTACTAACGCCTACAACTAATTTATCAAATCCTCTAAAGGATGTTATGGATGCAAGCATAAGTCGATATAATATACTTCGTAAGAATCTAGAAGAAGCACAAATAATAATGAAAAGAAATCATGATAAAATAGCTAAGCCAACTAGAACATATGCCGTGGGCGATCAGGTATACATACAAGTATACGTACGTAAAGGTTTAAATTATAAACTGACACCTAAGTTTGAAGGCCCGTTTAACATTTTAGAATTATTAACGGCCAATAGATTTAGGGTTCAAAATGAATCCAAACCCACTGATGTGAGAATAGTTCCATTGGCACATATCAGAATCTAAAGAAAGGTAGATGGAGTGAGGGAAAAAATGGTTGTATTTATGAAACTTGTATAATAATTTATATATATATATATATATATATATATATATATATATATATATATATATATATATATATATATATATTAATCATATTTGTATGAAACCTATTCTTTTACACGAGTTATTGCATATATTTTACTCATTGCAGGTTTTCAAAAATGAATCTGTTATTGTTAGGAGTGATATTGTGTGTTCAGACATCTTTGTTGTATGGAAAGAGCGCTAAGACGAAAGAAATAGAATTTAATCATGGCTCGATTATCGAGAGAACAGACGACATTTTTGTAGTGTCAAGTAATATAGTCATAGAAGTGGATATGCAGGCCATATTTTTGCCTGAAGATGACGTCCTTAACTTAAAGAATGACCTGATGTTGCCATTTCGCTTAAGGAAATGCACCAACGTAATTTTCATGCTAACTCAGAGATTTCGCTAGCTCAAACCCTAAGCGTCGCGGAAATGTTGTCTTATGACATACAAAATAAAACCGCCGAGTCAGAGGAACTTGGTCGTGACTTGCTGATGTGGTCTGTGCGGCACAATAATCTTGAACGCCGCAACCCGCTTATTCTGGCTGGGCTAAACATCTTAGGATCTGTTGCGAATCTAGGCTTAGGAATTTCAAATCGCCTTAAGATAAATAATCAAAATAAAAGAATTGAGTTTTGCAACACAAAACCGAATTAGCTTTGTCTGAACTTCGCAGTCAGTTATCTTCAATCAATCAAATAATGAGTAGTAGACGAACATTCAAATAATATCGATCAGGTTATGGAAGTTCAACATTTGCTGGCTACGTTAGCTTACTATAGTTCGAAAATAGATCATATCCATGTGAAAATATCACATTTTATTGAGAAATCAAAAGATTATGTAGAAGCTATTACGTTAGCGACAAAGGGTGTGTTATCTACCCACACCTCATGCTATTAAAGATCTGACGTTAGCTTTGGAAAACGGACGGGGGGAGAAACTAGGTTATATTCCTTTATTAGACGCCCATAAAGTAGAGTTCTATTATAGCCTAATATCAGTCAGCATTGAAAATTATAGGATTATGGTCACTATACCTTTTGATTCTTCCGATGCTTTGCAATCATACAAAATAGCACCGTTTCCTACTTTCATGACGAATAACTCAAGTCCAGTAATATCCAATTTGACGGGGCATGCTCTGATTTCTTCTGATAGGAAATCATTTACAGTCATTAAAGACTTAGATAAACTCACTCACTGTTCAGAAGCCATGAATAATAAAATTTGTACAGCTGACTCTTTTGAATTCTATCCTATATCAACGGATTCATGTGAGTTAGGCATAGTGCTAAACGGCTCTCTCTCTCATACAAGCGAAGGTTGTCGGGGGTGGGGAAACTTTATCCCTTTTACAGTAATAAATTCAATTACAGAATGAATAATGGCTCCTGGATCCGTTACGACAAAGCCGGTTTTCCACGTCGTATGCCCGGATGGTACCACCGCCCATTCCCCAATCTTTGGTAGCAGCTGATGGTTGTACGGGGACATCCTACAAACTACACCGTCAAGAGGGGGTCCAACACGATAATACGTGAGAAGGCGTATTTTGCGAACTATACTTGGGCGTCTACAATTATCCCATCACTACCTCTCCCATACAACGAGCGGGTGGCTCATCGTTTGACGCAACTGGCTGAGATGAACCACGCGTCACCGACTTATGCAGGTGGAGAAAATCTTCGTTACTACATTCTGCTGGCCGTGTTCAGCGTGACGGCCATATTGGTTATCGCCGTCAACATCTTTGCTTGGCGTAGGCTGAGGCGTACACAGAAGGATCTCCAAGGAAACGTATTGTCCCGTCCAGATGACGTACCCGTTTAAACTCAAGTCGTTTGAGTTTAGGGCCGCCTGAAACTGGCCATTTCGTTTTGTGCCTAGGGAAATTGTCTGGAATTGTGTTGTGTGTGAAAAGTGGTCTGTATGCTGGCAAAAATGTAGGACAAGAAAGACTCACGCCTTTGCATTTGAACAGTTAAAGTATCTCCAGGGCACCTAATAAAATATTATAGCCCAATATTATACATTAATATATTCCTAAAAGGTATTTTTTCGGGCACCTAATAAAATATACCAGCCCTATATATTAATCTGGCCACAGTTATACTATTATACAATTGTACCATTATATTTACCTATTACAAAGTGTGACAAGTACTCTTTAACAATTATCCATGATCATGTTATAATCTATCAGTAACCACTATTCTTAATCAGGTTACCTATTACCATAATCTATCAGTAACCACTATTCTTAATCGGGTTACCTATTACCATAATATATCAGTAACCACTATTCTTAATCAGGTTACCTATTATCATATTAATCATGTATACATGATAATCTTTTGATTTTTACCTTTTTATTATTTTTGGGTACCTGATCATTATTATTACCAAACATGGATCTAGATTTTCCATGCATTTATCTTTGTTTATGAATATGTCAAAAGGGTATGTAACAGAACCTTTTTATGCACTTAATCACATGTTATGTTTATACCTAAACGTATGTTACGAGCACGCTTCTAAGAAACAATGTTTAAAGTAACTTTTGTTATTCAAGGCTTGAATGGTAGCTGTCCGAGCCTAATGTAATAAATACATTTTTGAATTACAGAATCTGTAAATAAAAACCCATGACCTGAGGTCATGGCATTAGGAGGGTCCCCCCCCCCCTACGTGACCAATGCAGATCTAGATTACGCTATGCGCTGTCTGCAGTAGCCTGGTTTAAATCTGTTTAGATATGTCATCGTTTTGCATTACTGATAACTTTGCACAACAACTTCCATGGGAAGCGGTTGACCTGTTAACTTACGCCGGAAACTTGTAACTTCCGAGCTGGCGGACTACGTATGTTTTTATATGAATCGCTGAGGTAGCTAATGTTTCGCTATCGACGTGATGCTCTAGAAGTTCAGTTCTGTACCAGCGATCAAACATATCGGTCTCCCGACCGAACTGTCTCTCTTATTATGGAGTTACAGAATAAAGTTGTTATACCTTTTTCAACTTATCTGTTTGAATCTCTCCTTTAGTTTAAGAAGAACCACTCTACTAAGATATCACATAGGAGACGGAAGGAACCAGAAATACTTACGAATGACAGTCGTAAGGAGAAACAAACAGTCTTTCGCAAAAGCGAAGAGACTAAAATATGTTCTGCCGTTGCTGTAACACGCCAACAAAAAAAGTACTTATCGGATACTTTTATAGTGTAAATATTTTTTTCCGGCGTTAATAATATATTTTTCTATGTAAATAAATTTCTCCATGCTCATACAATGTATTTTGTATTCTTTATATTTTAATTATAAGTTTTTATTTTTATAAAACAATGGTTTATTTCATGTAATTCAGTAAATATGTACAAAAATTTTATGACTATTTATGTTTACCCACAAAACCTCCATTTATAAAATTATAGTTGGTAAGTAATGGATCAACCAATCACTGCTGAGGATGTTACAGCCAATCAGAGGTAAGAGATTCTCCCCATATGGCGTTCCTAGCGTTTATGAACTGCAGTTCGTAAACTCTGTTCGAATAGCTCCCAAAATTAAGAGTTATTTACTTATATATTAGGTTTTTTGGGGGGTGGCATTTACCTGTAAAGGTAATAAAATAAATGATTTATAGGTAGTAAAATAATGTTTTTTATATGGAATTTATTGTATAATCTATTAAACTTTTAATTTCGTTAGTATAAAACCACTCAGTAAGTGACAAAAATAGTATATGAACCGAATTTCCGGTACTACCAAGCAGACAGGCTTTTGATTTAAATTTAGTATTCAAATTGATATTGCGCTTTGAGCAATCTTATTAATGATTTAACATTTAACTTACATTTATAAAGAAACAGCATCAAAACATATGTTTGTGCTAGCTTGCTTAAACCTCAATACATCCTATATGATAATTTCAAGCCATCTTAGCTAAAGCGTTTGAAACTCTTTTCTCACACCTTTTGGTTGAAGCCATCTTAGCTAGAGCGTTCGAAGGTCTTTTCTCACACCTTTTGGTTGAAGCCATTTACCTACTATGAGATTCAGGGCCTCTGTAACACGGTTTTTTGGACTTTTCTCCTTATCAAAGCATCGGATGTAGCTTAAAGTTGAGATATGTATATTTTACAACTACACACAAATATTGTCAGCATATCAATAACCTAAACCGATCGTTTTAATTTTTATAGAGTAAAAATTATCTAGCCGACGCCATGGCCAGTGATTACAAGCCAAGAGTTGAAAAACATTCATTACGTATGCAATGTAAACACCTTTCGACGAAATGTTGCTCCACCCATCCACCAGACAGAAACTCATTCACCTTGTTTCATTGGCTCTGAAACCCAAAAACTTTATGAATGGCGGAACGATAAATAGATGTGGGTGGGGTATCTGTGCTAGCGTAGTAATACTACCATAGCAGTAGTGCCACAGCAGTATAGCAGTAATATACATAAATTAAACGTTTAGGCCAACTGCTGGGATCCTTGAGGATCATTTAGCACTTCTTACAACTACTCGAGAATTCGAGAAATGAGTTTTTATAGCCAGAAGTTAAATTTACTAATCCAACAATGCCCATGATAGCCTTCAGTGTTATCCTGAATTATAACGAGGCCAAAGTGGGTGGAGCCTCATGAAGTCATCATCCCGATGATAATTATTGGCGAAGGTTTAAAGCCAAAATACGGTACAGGCTATTTTTTTTCAGTAAATAGGTAGATAGCCAATAAATAAAAATTGCTTGACATTGGATATAGCAGTTATCAAATCAAGCTTGTCTACTATGTTTTTGAAAATTACCAACTATTCCCTACATCTTGTCAATCTGATTGTGGCCTATAAAGTAGACTGTAATTTCTTAGGACACTTATTTTGGGAGTTAGACTAATAATAGAAGTGTTTTTTTATTTATTAACCTATTTTGTTGGTTTGTTCATTATGACAATTATCAGTGGAGAGGTTTCAGAGTTCATAAAGGTGTACTGCTTTGCTTGTATTTAAATTTGTATATCATTGTTGCCAGAGGTATAGCCTTCGTTACGTATTGCCAATCATCCATCGAGAAAGAGGGAAGAAATGCTGACATAAGTTACATAACGAGTGCGTTTGAAACCTTTTCATTATAAGTACCAAAATTTTTCAATGTACGTAATGCAGAATATAGTCAAAATTTATGTGTAGATATATATTCTGAATAAACGTTATATTTATGAAATGCATAGATAAAAAGTTATTGCGAAAAACCGTGTTACAGAGGCCCTGAATCTCATAGTAGATCGTTTGAATGTCGTTTCTCACACCTTTTGGTTGAAGCCATCTTAGCTAGAGCGTTTGAAAGTCGTTTCTCACACCTTTAGGGTGAACCCATCTTAGCTAGAGCGTTTGAAAGTCTTTTCTCACACCTTTTGATTGAAGCCATTTAGCTAGAGCGTTTGTAAGTCGTTTCTCACACCTTTTGGTTGAAGCCATCATAGCTAGAGCGTTTGAAAGTCTTTTCTCACACCTTTTGGTTGAAGCCATTTAGCTAGAGCGTTTGAAAGTCGTGCTTGACACCATTTGGGCAAAAGTTCAACAGCAACGCATAAAGAGGGGAACTACTTCGTGTCGTGATTTATTGGCAGGAAAAATACGTCCTCTCATTGGCAAACAGCCTTACCTCTGATTGGCTTGTTGCCCATGACGTCATCTGTTGTTATGTAGAAGTTGCCATAAGATGCCAAGGGACGAAAGTTTTACACTATTTATACTGTTATTAGTTTCAGGTCTTATGTATCGTTTGGTGGAAGATTTTAGGATAAGAGTAAAATTTTTAAATACGCTTTATCAGCTCGTATTATTACATTCATTTAAGGACAAGTAACCAGTTGGTATTTTAAGCCTTGGTTATGCAGACGACATCCTGCGTGGTATCCAGTGTAAAGTGAATTATTTCCTTGCAAATTGCAGATTTTATAAGATTAATTAAGATTTTTCTAACGTATTGTCACTATTATAAGTGCAATAATTTAGTTACAATCTAATTTTGATTTAATTATGATTTATTTTTATGTAATTCAGCGAATATTACAATAGATTTTTCTTTACTTTTGCCCCAGTCGTATTCACTCATAAAACCGGTGGTAGTGAAGCAGGCTTCTACCAATGAAAGTTCAAAACGAAACAGCCAATGAGAGGACAGGATTTTTTTTGCTATGAGGGTGTCCCTCGCCTTTATGAGCTGCTGATGAAAACCCCTGCTCTGAAAATCGCGAGAGATGACTGAAACGCTTTAGCTATGAGAGCTTTAAGACTATAATCAATATGTTTAACATTTTAATGAAGTTTAATGGAAACCATTGAAAGGGATTATGTACCGAATGGAACAGTTATCACTGATTTATTAGTATAATTCCTTATAAAGAAATGCTAATAAAAAAAGGTGTGATCTAATCTCACAATAGGTTTAAGGAATTCTCGTTCCTCATAAAATAAAAAGAAAGAATGAGGAAATAACTATAGTATTTACACTGACATAGCAGACACAAACTCGTGATTTGAAATTAATTAGTATTCATATGGAGGATATTGTAATATGAAAAGTTTTATTTATGATTCGTCATTTACGTTCCTTTTATAGAGAAACATTATCAAAACAAGCCTCGATTCATTGTAAATAGCATAATGCCACTTTAGCTAGATAGAGCGTTTGAAAGTCGTTTCTCACACCATTTGGGCGAAATCTCAACAGCAACGCATAAAGAGAAGAACTGCCTCTTATTGGCCAGCAGCCTTACCTTTGATTGGTTGTTGTCCGTGACGTCATATTTATGTTATGTAGAAGTTGCCATAAGATGCCAAGTGACAAAAGTTTTATAATATTTGTAGTGTTATTAGTTTCCGGTGTTATGTATGGTTTGGAAGGAGAATTTACAATATATTACTTCGAATATAGGATAAGAATAAAATGTTGAAATACGCTTTATTAGCTCGAATTATTACATTCATTTAATGACAAGTAACCAGTTAGTATTTTAAGCATTAGTTATACAGACGACATCCTGCAGTGTAGCCAGTGTTGAGTCAACTGTTTCCTGGAAAATTTAAGATTTTTTAAGATTAATTATAATTATTTTCGCATATTGTCTGTATTATATACGAAATAATCTAATTATACTCTAAATGTAATTAATTATGATTTATTTTGATGTAATTTAGCAAATATTACCATAGATTTTTCTCTACTTTTGCCCCAGGCGTATTCATTCATAAAATCAGTAGGAGTAAAGAAGGCATCCACCAATGACAGTTCAGGATGAAACAGCCAATGGGAGGACAGTATTTTCCCGCCATGAGGATGCTCCTCGTGTTTATGATCGAATGGCTCGCAAATTCGTGAGAGACGTCTTTCAAACGCTCTAGATTTGGGACTTTATGAATGTAATCGTTATTTTTAAGGTTTAATGGGCATTTCATTAAGCTAATAAAAATATTAACTTTACAGTATCGGAAGCAATGTTATTTTAATGCAAAATCTAATTTAATATCAAATAATTTTTTATGTATTTTTGTGTTAAGTGGCATACGTAGTAGGATGATTCATCCTACCCACTGCACATACATAGATTCAAAATTCGACTATATCATTCAACTAGAATAGTTATTAATGGTTTAAAAGTTCTTGTTCTTTTATAAATATGTTAATGCAGCAGTTGTAAGAGTATCAAAGTATTAGTTCAAGGCTTTCTCGATTCCCCAACAAAAGAAAGAACGACTTTATTCTCGAGGCCACCATAGTTAGAGCGTGTGAAAGACGTTTCTCATAATATGAAAGACATTTTGAACCGTGGCTGTAAATATCTGCCTTCTCACTGGTTGTCTGCCTGAACACTGATTGGTCTTTGCCAGTGGTTGCTCTTGTAGCTGTGACGGCATGCTGCTTAGTTGCCATTAAGTACAAACAAACAAACTTATAACCCAGATTTTTATTGAATATTAGTTTTTCGTTGCATATAGATGTTATCAGAAGATTTTAAAGTATATTCTTAATAATTTTGGAGAGAAATATAATAATGAAATAGGGTTTTTCAGTTGCAGTGATCATATTCGTTTAACAAGGAGTTAACAGTTACTGTAATAAATCTGGTTTATCCAGTGTAGCCAAAATTAGGTGAAATATTTCTTAGAACTTTCACATTTAATGGGATTAATTTTGTTTTTCTTCTTATGTCTTCTATATGATTGTAAAATTAATCCAATTGTACGATTGTAGCTAATAAAATCATGATTTACAAGTCGAAATTGGGTGAAGACTAATATAGATCTTAGGCTATTTTTTTCTCAGTTGTAGTCATTCATAAAATCAGTATTAGTAAAGAAGACGTCCACCAATCACTGTCGAGGATAATGCAGCCAATGAGAGGAAAGAATTTTCCCGCCATGAGAGTGTTCCTCGCGTTTATGCACTGCTGTTTATGTAATCTGCTCTGATGGTTCGCAAATTCGTCAGACTTCTTTCAAACGCTCTACCTATGGGGACTTTATGAATATAACGGTTAATTTTAAAGGTTTAATGGGCATTTCGTTAAGCTAATAAAAAGATTAAGTTTGCAGTGTCTGAATCAATTTTATTTTTATGTAAATTTAATTTAATATCAAGTAATTCATTATGTATTTTTGTTAAGTGACATGCGTAGTAGGATGATTCATCCTACCCACTGCACATGCATAGATTCAAAATTCGATTGTATTATTCGATTAGAAGAGTTATTAATGATTTAACAGTTCGTATCCTTTTATAGATACATTAATGAATCAGTTGTAATAGAATTTAAGTATTAGTTTAAACCATTCTCGATTCCCCATGAAAAAAAGAACGACTTTACTTTCGAGGTCACCATAGCTAGAGCGTCTGAAAGACGTTTCTCGTAATATGAAAGACAGTTTGAACCGCGGCAAGAAATGTCTGCCTTCTCACTGGTTGTCTGCCTGAACCCTGATTGGTCTTTGCCAGTGGTTGCTGTTTTAGCTGTGACGTCATGCTGAATTGTTGCCATCAAGCACAAACAAATAAACTTATAACCCTGATTTTTATTGAATATTAGTTTTTCGTTGCCCATAGCTGTTATCAGAAGACTTTAAAACATATTCGTAATAATGAAATCGGGGTTTTCAGTTGCAGTGATCATATTCGTTTAACAAGGAGTTAACAGTTAGCATAAATTAAGTGAAATATTTCGAAGAAATTTCATATTTAAAGGGATTAATTTTGTTCTTCTTCTTATGTCATCTATATGATTATTAAATTAACCCAATTGTACGATTTTATCCTATAAAAACATAATTTACAATTCGATATTCAGTGTTAGCAAAGAAGACGTCCTCCAATCACTGTTGAGGATGATGCAGCCAATGAGAGGACATGTGGTTCTCTCTCTCTCTCTCTCTCTCTCTCTCTGTGTGTGTGTGTGTGTGTGTGTTGAAAACTTCATTATTCACATGACTAAAACCTTGGTTATATATACTTTCACTCTCGTAGAATCTCATCATTGTTCCTTGGCAAGAGCAGTCAATAAAAGAGAATGGAAAAATAAGAAATCGTCACATGGCCGTTTCCCGACAACGTGAGGTCATACATTAGATGACCCCATGGTAAAATGGTAAAATGCTAGTAAAGGACAGTCATGTCAGTAGGCCTAGCATACCGCTCCGTTGTTTCACATTCCTTCGTGGCATTTGCCTTTATATATATATATATATATATATATATATAATATATAATATATATATATATATATATATATGTATATATATAAAGGCAAATGTAAAGGACAGTCATGTCAGTAGGCCTAGCATACCGCTCCGTTGTTTCACATTCCTTCGTGGCATTTGCCTTTATATATATATATATATATATATATATATATATATATATATATATATATATATATATATATATATATATATATGTATATATATAAAGGCAAATGCCACGAAGGAATGTGAAACAACGGAGCGGTATGCTAGGCCTACTGACATGACTGTCCTTTACTAGCACCGTTGTGTCAAAGGGCCTAATAGCACCACTCATTTGTTTCACCGTCATTCGTGGCATTTGCGTTTATCTATATATATTCATCACGTTCCATATATTTATGTCATTCAGTTCTACATACATATATTATATATTATGTAGCGCAATCACAAAACCTCCACGAGATTATCAGACATACAGGTTCTCCACACAAGTGGAGAAAAGGACAGATTGAGCCAATGATTGTTGCCCTATTGTTGTTACACTGGTAATTAATAATTTGTAACGAAACTTACGTAACTATAATCATACTTAATTTCATTTGATTCAAGAACACTAATTATCGGCCATTCTTTAATACCACACACGCCTCTAAGGCATACCAAAAGAAAATATCAGTCGTAAAATACAAAAATAAAAATTCACATCAAATACGACCTACTAAGTTTCACGACATCGAACGAAAGCCGAAACCGAATAAACAGCTTTCGAAAGAACAAAAGTCGTCCAATCAATCCACGAAAGAGAGTAACGAAAGACTGGAAGAGACAATTGGACAATAAGATTAATGCTTTCCCTGAGTCGCGACCACTGATGGAAAACGCTTTCTTACTTAGCGTCCCCAGAAAAATGGGTGGTTTTTCTTTTGTTGTTCTGAGGTCTCTAGATGAAATTTAAATTATATATCCTGTGCACTAACTATTATAACGCTCAATGTATTTTTTTCTCTCCAATATTATTACTGTTATTACCAGTAATATGATTACTATATTTTATACTAGCACAGCTATTTGTGTGGATAGTGCCGTTCATTCATTTTTTTATCATGTAGTCGCATGTATCTAGATTGTGTATGTTACTGTCTGTATTTTGCATATTCCATGTATATGGCCCTGAGTTGAAATAAAGGATATTATTATTATTATTATTATTATTATTATTATTATTATTATTATTATTAATTACTGAAGGCAGACAGATCGCAGACAGAGATTGGCAGCATCACCATTTCCGCTTACTCTGGGAGTAAGCCTGCAAACTACTTTGTTGTTTTTCTTGTTGGGGTTAAGGAAAGCTCTATGGAATAGTCTAAAAAGGTCTGACAAAAGTATTTTGCCTTGAGTTAAAGATACAGGAATTTTAGGATGGGACATTTATGATTTATTTATTCGAATGAAAATGTAAAGTATAAATAATGTGCATGTTATATAGTACAGAACGTTTATTTCTAATGAAATACAGCGTATTTATTTTAATTTTCGTTGCTGAAACAACGCGCTATTCGACCGTAGATTTTAGCGCTCACGGAGTAAGCTGAAGGTCCGATTACGCCTTGTTATACTTACACGGTATGAACTCTGAGATATTTTACTCTTGAGGTATATGTTACTCAGCAGGTGATTAAAGGATGCGCGTTCAATGAATTAGCTGTGGTTATTCTGAACGAAGAATACCTTTCTTCATGATTCTATATGATTCATATACATTGTTCATATTTCCTATATTCCAGTAGGCTTCTGGAATTGCGTGGGAGGCACAGCCAAAGAAACCCACAAAACAACACGAAAGAATGAGCCAATATTCTCCAAAATACAGGACCGAAAGAAAGAGCGAACGTATTGGAGACAGAAAATAAGAGAATGACAACACGGAGGGAGCAGCTGTAAGTCATCGTGAGAAGAATGGAACTGCTGACTGGTATTAGCTTCTGAGGAGGAAGCCTTATCAACACGGTAGGAATCATGGAAAAGAAGGATATCCAGTCTTCTAGAAAGTCCTCAGATTTTTGTGCCGACCCAAGTGATTGTATGTAGATTCTAAGTGCAACTTTCAGGTCGGGCCAACTGTAGCCAAGCGATATGCGGTTTACAATTTAGAATATTTAGGTCTGTACATACCCATACAAATTACAGGTATGCAAAAACACCATCAAGATATAGGCAGACATACAGGTGTACATTCACACAAACACGCAATCACATACTTCAAACTATATATATATATATATATATATATATATATATATATATATATATATATATATATATATATATATATGTATATAGCTTGATGATGAATAATAGTGCCAAGACTAGGAAGAACATTCTTTAATATTACGAGCTTTCGAGATTTAAAACCTCATCTTCAGGCTGAAAAAATGACAAGGATGAGAAATCACTAAAAATTACATTAAAATGAATTGTCTGATTAAAAGCTTCAGTAAAAACATAAAATAAAACGAACATCACATACAAACTAAAAATTAAAAATTACGAAAAAACTAAAACAAAACGCAAGTCATACAAAAACAGTAATAAAAATGAAAATAATATGAAAGGTAAACAAACTACACTCAAAAATAAAATGGCTAACGACCCACTTTGTGTACCTACTATGAAACTATATGATAGCTAGTTGAATACCGGACGAGTTGTTGTTCAATTCCGGTTTCATTTTCTTAATAAACAGAGACTCTGAAATTAAAAGGTCTAGTCTATTTGAGCAAAAAGACAGTACTCTAAAATCTAGGTGAGTGAAAGGATGGTCCTGTGCTAAACTGTGATCCCTTATGGCAGAAAATGGTGGTTTAGAAAGAGGAAACCTAGTTCTAACGGAAAGACCTCTGTGTTCCAAAATTCTGTGTCTAAGCCAGCGGGAACTGGATCCCACGTATCGCAGACCACACTGCGAACAGGTAAACAAGTAAACGACACTCGAATTAAGGTCCACAGGAAGAGCAGGCTTCTCCCTCAAAAGTGATCCTACAGTAAAAGGGTTAGTAAAAACAAATCTGAAACTAACTTGAGGAAAACTATGCTTAAGTATTTCTTGCAACTTTTTTCGTACCAAGTAGCTACTATGACCAAGGAAAGGCAATTTAATATACTTTACATCTTTACTAGCAGTACTGTACACAACTTTGGTGAAAAACTAAGATAATTCAATCCCAAGCCAGTAAAAGTACTTTTCCTATAAACGGAAGTCTCAAATTTACCTCTATTTCTGTGTACCTGAACATCTAAAAATGACTACATATTATCCTGTTCTGTCTCACAAGTAAAAGAAATATTAGGATGACGAGAATTAAAATATTCAAAAAATAAATCCAAGATGTTCTAATGGCTAGTTTTGATGTAACCTCTCTTTTCACAAATATCCCATTAAAAGAAACAACTGACATTATTCTTAATAAT
>NC_061107.1:1326671-1339171 GCF_015104395.2 Macrobrachium nipponense
GCCTTAGGCTACTACCTACCTGCTACCCCCTAGGCCAATGGTGTGGCGCAGTGTTAAAGGTTAAGTTAAATTAAGGTAAGTCTTATCAGGGCTTATTTCTTCTGAAGTGGCAAATTGGCCTACATTAGCCAAGACCCTTCACGCTGCATTTACTCGCCCCCCATAAGTTAAGTTCCACTGTGCCCCTCTTCTTACTCAAGGTTAATGCAGCGTCTTAGGTGAGAGTTCCGACTTGGGGAGGGGGGTGGGGGTTCGGTTGGGAGGGGTATAGGGATCGCGTGGGAGAAACAGGACATCCAGACACCGGCAGGAAGAAGAAGAATTAAGCTGACTGCGCATTCTTGATGTGTAACGGATCAGTGCTTCCTGTTTGATTCAAAAGATATCTTAAACCTTTCTTATGCAAAGCAAGGAAAATAGAGAAAGTGGAGGAGAGCAAGAATAAGTCGATTTTTTTTCTTTTTGCTTCCAAGGTCTGGAGGCGACCACGGACAGAATTGCAGCCGGCGAAATTGTAATATTCATAAGATTACCTTGAGGCATTTTCGTCCGAGAATTAGCTTCTTGTAATCCTGTGGAATTTTGCTAAGAACGGTGGTTCCTTTGCTCTTAGAAATGAAAACCTACTCGTATGTGGGGAAGTGGAGGGAATTCGGTGTTCAAATAACTTTACTGACAATTTCTTTGAACTATATATCACAGAATACGTATATTTTACGTCGCAGGTATATATAATATAATATATGATAAATATATTATATATTATAATTTATATATTATTATATATATATATATATATATATATATAGATATATATATATATATATATATATATATATATAGATATATATATTATATATAATATATATATATATATATAATATATATATTCAGAGAGAGAGACAGACAGAGGGGGGGGGCGGGATTAAAATGGAATTCTATTCTATCCTGCAGTTACCTTTGTTGCACAGGGATTGCCACAAAAAACACAGTAAAAGTAGTATATAGCAGAGCATTCTTATTCAAGATGTTATGTAGAGGAAATACCTGTAACGTAAAATATACGTATTCTGTGATATATAGTTCAAAGAAATTGCCAGTAAAGGTTATTTGAACATCGAATTCCCTCCACTGCCTCAAACATTTGTTTTCAAGAGTTGGGTCTTTGGTATTCTTAAGGGTGAAGCCACATTTTATGTCTCTTTCTCCTTTGCTTATTGGCAAGAATATGATTTTCCTTCGCAGCCTGTTAGTTGTAAAGTATCACTAACTCGTATACATCTAGTTTCATCTCTGATAATGAATATTTAACTATTTCATCGCCTGTGGTGTGCAGGACCCATTGTCTCACTGCCTGACTTGATGTTTTCATGAGAAAATGCTGCGTTGTTGCATCAGCTCAGCCTTAGCATTCCCTACTTCTAGGTTGCGAAAGCCATTCATGTTCTGTTAAGTACATCAATCAATATACTGATGAATGCTTTCTTGCTGTGATGGAAGCTCTCCTAATAATTGAACATTGAATTGAAGATAGAAATATGTAGATAAATTAAATAAACCTTCCTTTGCAACAGGTTACGCATTTTAATGAGTTTTTTTCCCCTCGTATTCACATCCCAGGATGATCGTGGAAAGTCGTATGCCACTTTTGTTACTAAGATAATGATAAATAGATGAACTAAATTGAAATGAATGTATAGAATTTTAGGCCAAAGGCCAAACACTGGGGCCAATGAAATCATTCAGCGCTGAAACGGAAATTGGCAGTAAAAGTTAGAAAGGTGTAACAACAGGAAAACCTCAAGGAAGTTGCACTATGAAATAATTGTTATGAGAGGGTGGACAGTAAGATGGAAGAGAGACTTAGAAAGGAGGTACAGTAAAAGGGACGAAAGGATTGCATCTAGGGGTCGAAGGAACGCTGCAAAGAACCTTAAGGAATGCCTACAGTGCACCGCAAGAGATGCACTGACGGCGCTACCCCTTTACGGTGGTAAAGAGATGAAATACTGCATATATTTTGCGGTTTTAGTGATTGGCCATTATACATACCAAAAATAGTCATTATGAAAAATAATATTACCAAGATTAGGATTCGGATTCCCAAAAGTGATGGCCTTTTCAGGCCTTTATATGACACTGCTACATTGCAAGATGAACATATACGAAACAACAGTTTATGTCACTGCCTTCGGGTAGAGGAAACCGAAGCATCTCCATTGTTTTAACGGAGACGTCCACGATAACGCAATTGCACGCGGGGTGATGCGGGGGCTGGCGGGGGGCGATAATGCCAACGTCGAGACTCATTTCGTCGTTATTACCAAGAGTTCCCTACCAAATCATAACAAAAACTAAAACAGAAACGTGAAATTTCATTCCGGAATTTGAGGTCAGAGAAAGGAGTGGGATCTTCAGACTCCAACTTGAGGTAGTTAGACATTATAGACGACAGAGATTGTGTATAACAAGAGAAGCTTCTGAAACTATTAAAGGACCTAATTCCTTGGTGAATGGAGGTATTTGAAAATTAAGGCCAGAGTGAATTTGGTTATAAGAATAAACGCATACGTTGGAGCTGGTGCGGCGAATATGCCAAGTCTAGAGAACTAGGCACTGAGGTTCCAATATTATCTTTTTTTAATTTGGACTTTTCTGCAGGCTTGGAATTTTAGAATAGAAGCGAATACTTATGAAAGCTACCAAGAGCTCTTAAATTTTCCAAGTTTATTTCCGAAAACGGGAAAAGGAGAATATAACAACCACAAAAAAAAAAAAAAAAAAAACGTCTCCAAAAGAAAGAAAAAAACTATTGCTTTTTGCTCAATACGAAAGATTTATAAAAAAATCCAGATCACAGCTTTTGATGGCTCTGAACTCCAAAGCAGAAATTTTGCAGGTAGTAAAGTTGAATGTCCGTGCAGATACTGTTTTTTTATTAATATATATAAATCAAACAGCGACGGTCAACCGCTTAACCAGCCGGCAGTGTCTGACCAGACTTGGAAATATTTCAAGCAACGAAATGATTTTAAGTTTCCTTTTGTTTTGTTTTGTTTAGGGGCCGCATTCTATACCATCGTTTCTCACTTACTCACACACACACACACACACACACATACACACACAGACACACAAACACACACAAATATATATATATATATATATATATATATATATATATATATATAATATATATATATATATATATATATATATACATTTTTCATTCACATTTGTTCTTAAGCAGTCCTAGAGCACGTTCTGATCATCTCCGTTGACGCCCAAACTTATCTTTCAATTTCTTTGACGTATTGTCTACTGTCATTCTAAATATGTTCACCGCCGAACTTTCATGACTTGTAATTTATATATACACCATCGCCTCTTCTCCTCTCCCTGTATGAGCTACCTAAATCCATAAAATTGAATACTTCTTGATAGGCCTATCAATTAATTAATTTATTAATTTATTTCTTTGCTTTATTGATCATAGGTAATTCATTCTTTCTGTATTTCCCCTTTACCTGATCTTTCTACATCCTAATAAACACTTTGATATTGTTTGGGAGCTTTAATTTTTTATTATTATTATTATTATTATTATTATTCTATTAAAAGTAATAATTGCTGCTTCAGCCGGAGGAGGCAGTGAAACTTTCAGGGCAAAACCCGTAGGGTTTATGAAGGTTGATGTTAACATCGCCCTCAATAAACTTTACGGGTTATTCTCTAAATGTTTGACTATCTCCTCCGGCATTTTTGAATAAGATTAAAATCTACTTTGATAATTCCCTATTTCAGACATACCAACCTTCTGTGCGATGCTCGCCAGTTTAAGCAACAATAAAAAACAATGATTAGGAAAATAGAAAAGACCTATATAAAATTAATGCAGCTGAGGCAGCAATTACTTTTCATAAAACATGTTTAAAAGAGGGTTTACTTCCAGCATATTATTATTATTATTATTATTATTATTATTATTATAAGTAATGGAAATAAAAATAATGAATTAGTAATGATAAAAATAAAAATAGAATCATGAAATAATACTAATGAAAATGTCAACTAAAATAAGAACAATTATTGTTTTTACTTTACTAAGTCATCATAATAATAATAATAATAATAATAATAATAATAATAATAATAATAATAATAATAATAATAATAATAATACTTAGGAAGCAGACCCTCTCTCAAGCATACTTTATTAAAAGTAATGGCTACTTCAGCAGCATTACACTTGTAGAGATTCTTCTCTATTTTCCGAATAGCGGCTTTTTCCGTGCTACTTAGACAGGCTAGTAGAGCGCCTATAGAGGTCATGATCAAATACAGTCAAAATTAGTGTATATATTTGAAGCAAGCGAGCTTTCGTCTGGAGCTGCCAGACATCCTCGGGCTGGGAAGCTGAGGGTGGACTGATCTTGAAGCGGTGTCCGTCCTCGTTTATATTTGGAGTTGACAGCAGGGGGTCTGCCCCATGCTGATCTACTATTGGCTGGTGGCGGTAGGTCTTCGTTTTCATTGGTGGCTTGAACCGACCATCAACGCGTGGAAAGTGGCTTGAGACCCGGTTCAAGCCACCAATGAAAACGAAGACCTACCGCCACCAGCCAATAGTAGATCAGCATGGGGCAGACCCCCTGCTGTCAACTCCAAATATAAACGAGGACGGACACCGCTTCAAGATCAGTCCACCCTCAGCTTCCCAGCCCGAGGATATCTGGCAGCTCCAGACGAAAGCTCGCTTGCTTCAAATATATACACTAATTTTGACTCTGCATTTGATCATGACCTCTATAGGCGCTCAACTAGCCTGTCTAAGTAGCACGGAAAAAGCTGCTATTCGGAAAATAGAGAAGAATCTCTACAAGTGTAATGCTGCTGAAGTAGCCATTACTTTTAATAAAATAATAATAATAATAATAATAATAATAATAATAATAATAATAATAATAATAATTATTGCAGGTCCACAATGATATCGCATGTGAAGTATATAAAGTGTTTAATGATAAGAGCTTTCGAACCCTGCACCAGGTTCATCCTCAGCAAAGTGAACATTATGAATTTAAAAATCTTTCGAAGTAAACTTCTGAATAGGACAATTATTCCACTGTGACGAACGCAAATGAAGGAAGCGCTCAACAGCCCAACTAGGTGATTCCGTTGTTGTTCGAATTCCTGCTGGTTATTCTGCTGGAACGTCTTGTTGGCTGTGATGATGCTGCACGGTGTTCCCTTGGCGATGCGGCTGTAATAATGCTGGACATCACGTCCCCCGTGTTGTAATCTGTCTGAGGGAGGAGAGCAGAAGAGGGGGCAGCATCAGGCGGAGAAAAAACAGAGCTTGTCTTAAGATTAAAATTTTTAACAAAGTTTTTAAGAATGCAAAAATTGACTAATGGGTCTTCCCCAACGAACGACTTGTTACCGTAAAAAGCTTGTCCTAAGTTTATGGCGGCACCTTCCACTAGTCTTCTTGTTTGGACATTGTTATTTTTAAAAATTATGTTAGATCCATCCCAATTCGGTCTATGGTTGTTCTTAAAAGCATGGGAGACTATTGCATTGTTCTGTGCATGAAGTGCATATGCTCGTTTGTGTTCCCTTAATCGGGTCGGTAATCCTCTTCCACTTTCCCCAAAATATTTTTCCTTGCAGTCATGACAGGGGATTTCGTATACTCCCGGAATGATAGTATTCTTATCGTTATTGTTGTTTCTGATTAGTTTATGGCTAATGGTGTTTGGGTATTTAAAAACTATTTTTGGTATCTTTCTGGCTACTGTTAACGTAATTACATAATTTGTCGAGGTTGGGATTAAATGGGAGGGGTAAGAATCTGTTGGGTTTTTCCTTGGGGTTGTTAACAGGACGATAAAATGCTTTCTTAGCTCGTGAAATGGCTTTGTCAATAAAATGATCGGGGTATCTTAGTCCTCTAAAAGTTGATCGTATGTGCTGAATTTCTCCATCGACAAACTCCGGGTCGCTTATTTTAAAAGCACGTAGAGCAAAGTTCATTACTACATTGCTCTTAATGTTATTAGCATGGAATGAATAACAGATTCTTACCCCTCCCATTTAATCCCAACCTCGACAAATTATGTAATTACGTTAACAGTAGCCAGAAAGATACCAAAATAGTTTTTAAATACCCAAACACCATTAGCCATAAACTAATCAGAAACAACAATAACGATAAGAATACTATCATTCCGGGAGTATACGAAATCCCCTGTCATGACTGCAAGGAAAAATATTTTGGGGAAAGTGGAAGAGGATTACCGACCCGATTAAGGGAACACAAACGAGCATATGCACTTCATGCACAGAACAATGCAATAGTCTCCCATGCTTTTAAGAACAACCATAGACCGAATTGGGATGGATCTAACATAATTTTTAAAAATAACAATGTCCAAACAAGAAGACTAGTGGAAGGTGCCGCCATAAACTTAGGACAAGCTTTTTACGGTAACAAGTCGTTCGTTGGGAAGAAGACCCATAGTCAATTTTGCATTCTTAAAAACTTTGTTAAAAATTTTAATCTTAAGACAAGCTCTGTTTTTTCTCCGCCTGATGCTGCCCCCTCTTCTGCTCTCCTCCCTCAGACAGATTACAACACGGGGGACGTGATGTCCAGCATTATTACAGCCGCATCGCCAAGGGAACACCGTGCAGCATCATCACAGCCAACAAGACGTTCCAGCAGAATAACCAGCAGGAATTCGAACAAAAACGGAATCACCTAGTTGGGCTGTTGAGCGCTTCCTTCATTTGCGTTCGTCACAGTGGAATAATTGTCCTATTCAGAAGTTTACTTCGAAAGATTTTTAAATTCATAATGTTCACCACTTTGCTGAGGATGAACCTGGTGCAGGGTTCGAAAGCTCTTATCATTAAACACTTTATATACTTCACATGCGATATTATTGTGGACCTGCAATCATTGTTATCATTTTCGACACTGAAAATTGTGCCCAATAATAATAATAATAATAATAATAATAATAATAATAATAATAATAATAATAATAATAATAATAATTATTATTATTATTAATAATAATAATAATTTCAAGAATTACATTACGCAATAACCATCTGACATCATTACATAATATTCACATTTCCCTCGGGAACTATTTCAGTACCCCGTGATATATAAGTATCTTAAACAATTATCATCAAACATCCTAACTTTTTTCTTTTTTTTTACCCACTTCGCAGATCCACATTTCACGCCATTTCATTATTTTCGGCGCATGTACAACGCAAAAATTTTATATTGACAGCTTCAGCCAAATTTTGTATCCAGACTCGATATCCATTCTTTACTGCCAAGTATACTCAGCAACGAATATTTTATTCACAACATTCTGCAGGAAATTTTTCAAAAATGATTGGAACGCGTGATGGCACAAGGCATGAAATATTAAAGAAGACCTATCATAACAAATTCAATTAATTTCGCGAAAAACCATCGAAATGATGCATTTTAATTCAGGGGCAACAATGTAGCAGTTGATTTGAAGACATGACACTGATACAAAATGTGAACACACACAGACACACAAATCAAGATTCTCCAAAATATGTAATTCACAGGATTACGTCTTCATCCGTACAAGTTAATTAGTTAATTAGGACACTATATTTAAGTACCTAAGATTTCAATTTCCATAACGATTAGAATTGTGCTCTAAAGACCATCGCCTGAGAACGCCTCGCCTTGTCTAGGGATTTTCTCTAATCTCTTTCAGCAAGGGAATGCCATCAGGATCTCGTGAACCAGAGGTCTTCCATTTCCTTCGATTGATGTTGGAATTCGTGATTTTATGGACGGCTGTATTGACGCCTGAAAGCACCACGAATCATTTCCCAATAATAATAATAATAATAATAATAATAATAATAATAATAATAATAAAATAATATAATAATAGAATTAGAGAAATATTAAAGAAATTAAAACAAAATACCAAAAAATAGTACAGATAATAAAATATTAAATAATAAAAAAAAATAAAAATAAAAATATTAAATAATAATATTGAAAATGAAAATAAAAATAAAGAAAAAAGGAAAACTAAAAATAACAATAATAAAAATAACAATAAAATTAATAAAATTAATATAAAAATAAAAATTAACATTAAAAATAAATTGTTTAGTTCTGCACTGAGATATTTCTCTTTGAGTAATTCTTGCTCTTGACTACTTAATCTGATACTTTCGTTATCAGAAAATTCCGAGAATGCCCAAACAATTTTATTGATAAAATATTATTACTGTAGCCTTAGTATAGCAGTGTGAATTGAGAAGCAAGTATTGAAGGAAACACGATTGTAGTTGTAACTTTTATTAATGAAAATAATTACTACACACTTGTATACAAACAGAAATAACCTTCATTTATTTTACAATAATTCCTTGATTGAAGGCCTTAAAATGTTTAAAGTATTTATACACAGATCTAAATATTTAACTTTAATTTTTTTCTCGTCTCTCCCCGATCATTTTCAATTTTCATCTTTCTATTCTTCGTTTTAATAGTATTATTTAAGTGCCTTAGTCTAAAATATAAAGAGATCTTTGCGAAGAATTCAATAATCTCTTCAGGGACCTTTACTCCTGATCGTTTCAATTCAGCAACAAGAGTCTTTCTGCATGCTTTCCCTTCTAAAAGTGATGAACCGTGAATTGTGCTGAAGACTTCTCGTAGGACACTTAATTGAGAAGAAAATTCTTCTGATGGCATATACAGCTCACTTCTGTTTACCATTTCAATCCACGATTCATTTGCATTTTTACACTCTTTCATCTTTTTTCCTAATTGTGGATATTTTGTAGAAAACTTTTTGACAATATAACCACGTATATATTTAAGAGCTTCATCTTCAGTTACAGTGGCAGCCGTTTTATCGTTTTCTTTATCCAGAATCTGATTGTTTATATCTTCAGTGGGGCATTCAAAATCTAAATCTTTAAACAATGAGCTGGTCAAGTATATTTCTAATGCCAATTCTCTATCTTCACTGTATTTTGAATTGCATGCAGACTCATTTGTCAACATGTCATAATTGTTGCTCTTTGCAATGATGTTTGTTTTTTCACTCTAGAATATTTTCTGTTCTTTTAATCACTACGTTTCTAATAATTTGCAAAACATTTTCATTCAAAGCACTTATGTATTCCTTTAATCTTGCATTTTCTTCCTGAACTTGTTTCAATTGTTCCCTTAATTGTTGCAATTCATTTATTCGCTCTTCCTCATTAACATTTTCTATCACAAATAGTTCATCTACTTTTCCATTTCCCCCTACAGTGATTTCACTGGCACCATCTTGCTCTGCATTACACACTTCCTCATCCTTAATGAATACCTCTTGCAACGTTTGTCTCTGAATACGTTTCTTAGACCGCTCTTCTCTTGCCATTGATGATTCCATCGGTGTTCTCTCTGGAACACAATCAAATAAAGAGAGTATGAGATTTACCTTTTGACTAAATATATAATGACAAGCCAGAACACGCAAACGCACATGCACGTATGATGTAATTCGTTCTCAATTATATCGTCAAGGTAATCTACGAGAAAAATAATTGAAATCTGGTATAGAATGAACTTTTTAAATAAGGAAATAAAAAAACATAGTTAACTCGCCTTTTGGTATATGTATAGATGGGACAGCATTTTTCTTCAATAACCTCATATTTTTAGGGCTCTCAGTAGTTAGCAATCTTGATTTCATATCATCAATGTAGTTCTCTAGGGTGAAATGAGCTGAGCACACCACTGCATGCTTTGGATTGATTTCATCAGATCGACAACACACGTTTATCCACTTATCACAGTAAATTTTGTCTCTAGGAAACGTAAAATAACTAATGCCATTGCTTTTGATTTTCTCTTGGTATTCAGGCATCCATAAACAGAACAGTTATTTGACATTGTAGGTTAAGTTACTGCTCTCGTTGTAAGCATAGGCCTTGTTAACTGACCGGGCTGGGGCGAACTGAGGCGAGCGTAACGAGCACAGAAGGGTGACTCAGGGATAATCCTCTGTCCGACTGACCTCTTTGTATAGGCCTTGGAAAGGTGTAACAGGAGGAAAACCTCAAAGCTGTTGCACTATGCATCAATTAATAGGAAATGGTGGAAAGTAAGAAGGAAGTGAACATGAAAGGAAATACAATAAAATGAACGGAAGCCGTTAAAGCTAGGGGCCGAAGGCACGTTGCAAAGAACCTTACGTAATGCCTACAGTACACCGCATGAAGTGCACAGATGGCACTTGAGTTTTTCAATTTCAGCTTCCAGTACTACGTCAAACAATAACTGAATATCATTTGCAAGAGAATGAACACCAGAGGCTAATAAAAGCATCACTCAGACGAATGAAAGCGTCTCTCTCTCTCTCTCTCTCTCTCTCTCTCTCTCTCTCTCGCTGAGTAAAGAACTGAAGTGCCTTTGTAAACGTCCTAGTGTTAATTTTTTTTTGAATAACCAACATAAAGTGGAAATAAAGATTTGAATTTGATTTTGAGCTTCTCCCTCTCTCTCTCTCTCTCTCTCTCTCTCTCTCTCTCTCTCTCTCTCTCTCTCTCTCTCTCTAGCTGCGACTTTGCATGATTTATTAAGCTTCTACAAGAAATTGCACTAGTTACTATTTGGTTTTACGCGGTTCATGATCATTCTCATTAGCCCTTAAATAATCGATTTATCTCGATTTCTGACGCTTGAGCAACAATTTTCATTTCCTTTCCTTTCCTTTCCTACTATTTACTATATAATATGTAATATCATTTATATGATATATTATATTAGACATGTGACCTCCCCATTCATCTCTTGGCAAGGTTAAGTGAAAGGAAATCCCTCTCGGTCGATGACCTTGGCCTGTTTTCTAAGCTCTTTTTCCCAGTAAAATCAACACCAAGTATGAAAAAGATTGCTTAAGGAAATACGCATTTTCTCGAAATATCAGTTTTTATAACGAGGACTTTCCAGTTCCAGTTAAACACACTCGATTCAACATACTCGTACTAACGACCTGTCTTTGTAAGGGCAGACCGCTCGGGTTGCGGATAGTGCATCAACACGTAAGCGAAGCATTGGAGGGAAAGGGAATTTGATCTTGGCAGATGTTGCCACACACACACACACACACACACACAGAGAGAGAGAGAGAGAGAGAGAAGAGAGAGAGAGAGAGAGAGAGAACGAAGAAGACGTTAAATGTAATTGAAAGTTGTTGGTATGTTGACTTATCAAGGTAGAGGAATTACAACATAATATGCTTCCACATATCAAGTGTCAGCCTAAAATAGCAATTCTGATTTTCAACTCTTCAACCACGGCCTGTCAATATCTCCGTTTCTAACCTTCTTTTTACCTTTTCAAGTAGACAGTAACTTCGTCACATGTAAACGAAAACCAGACAATAAATAATGAATGGAAACTAGAACCTCACAGATACAACACATCCCATTGCGGGAATTTCTTCACATACAAGATATGTGACACATGGAATAAACTGCCACCAGAAGTTGTAAACAGCAACAGTGTGGAAGAGTTTAAAAGAAAGCTAGACAAAACCGTGAGGACACTGTGAATGATTAGTAAAATCAGCTCCTAGAGGTAAGTAAGCGCATGATGTCTCTTCCGATGGACTGATAAGTCTTTGAGACATCCTAATATTTGTAACTCATTGTAACTCATGTAACTTATTCACTCATTTGCAGATGAGATTTAACAATATATATTATATATCATATTTTTACACCCATTTTGAAGCCAAGCACCGAGAATCCTTTTGGAATTAATGGCTTTTCATGAAGCGGTCTTTTCATGGAGGTGACAGTGTGTGAAAATGTATCTCTTCCAATTTACATATTAATCAATGGATTTCGTCACTGTTGTATTGTCAGGGTTTTGAGGTCCACACCAAGCCCCTACTCTCTTTCACACCTTTCGTACGCATATACAGTTTCAAGGCAAAGGCCAGCAACGGCATCCAACTAATACTGACACGAGTTTCCAGATGAATTTATCAGATTGTTGTCTGACTCACGATTTGCAAAATGAAATCCGGGTTTAGTCATAAGCATGTGGCATCTAACTGATTTGCATGGTGTTAATCATGTAGTAATAAGTCCTAAGTAAAGCCTTAGAGGTCATAAAACTTACATAGACAAAGAGAAGACTCTACAACGAAGGAAACATAATTACGTAAAGAAACTTGTGTTTTATTGGCAGTCGTTTTTAGGCCTTTTTTCGTATTTATTTTCCATAGTTGGAAATGTTTATCTTTGTGAAGCTTAAGTTAAAAAAAAACTAATTTGTTCCTGCAAATGAGTATTTGCTTAACGGTCTAAAGAGCTCGTTTTCTCTTGGTGAAAAAATCTTATTCATTATCTACTCACATTTGCTCAAATGTACCCAACGTAATAATTACACAAAGCTACTGCCTCAATGGCTT
>NC_061107.1:1344171-1352285 GCF_015104395.2 Macrobrachium nipponense
AATGACAACGTTCGGCTTCCTACTTTTTATTGATACGGCATGCTCTCAACGTCAGCGGGACTTTTCAGATTCACGTCTAAGCTTTGATTAACACAATAAATCCCCCCCCCCCCCCCCCCCCCCTCAGAGGAAGCTAAACATCTATATGGAGAAAGGAATCCTTAGATCTTTGGTGAAGAGTATTCCGCTGCTCTATTTTGGATGACGGGGAGGTCGTAGCGATTCTGATGCGGTTAAATAACAAAGCATATATTGGGTAAACAATAATGGCTTCCACAGCATCAGAGCTAATTCAATCAAGGCGTGGTCGCCTTCGCTTCAAATTCAACAATGCCTCTGGTGCAATACCCAAAGCAGATTTAACCCCTCCCGTGACATTAGACACCTTGATTCAGCATATTTATTTTCCCTCTTATACCTCTGCCCAACGCCTACTACGCGGAGCCATGAGACGCCTAACCCCCTTTTTTTCCCTTCGTCTCTTCTTGATATGAGACCTTTTCCTGGTAAGTAATATATCTATTTTCCGTATAGTCCAACCTTTTCGAAGTCCGGTGCAAGGCACACTACAATTTCAGTTGTTGGTAGCTTGTTTAGATTAAGATTAATTTTATGACAACATGAACCCAAAATAGTGTGGCAAAGTCTGAAAAGTGTAGGAGGCTTGATGTCGATTCCCGGACTCTACAGCCAACGGAAAACAAATGAAGAATCAACAATGCTTCGCCTTCCCAACCCTGATTTCCCGAAACGTACTGCATAACAAACTGCTTTCAAAGCTTACCTCTGTGTATCCCGTTCACAGGAAGCAGAACTTTAATGGTTTAACTTCAAAATACGTGGAAGAGGCACCCCAAACACCTGTGTTTGAACGTAAGTAACACCTGAGCTCGTAAACATTTTGACAACCGAAGACACACTCCAAATCTGGATTACACGAACAGCTGAGTCACGACTGACGCTCTTCGTAAAGAATTACCAGATATTGCCACACTGTTTATTTACTGATGCTGAATATTTTCTGACCTTGCGTGCTTTTTTTTACTTATTTTTCTAATTTTGTCTGATTAAAACTCTCACACACGCTTCCTCTTTCTTCCTTATTTTTAGAGGTATTAATCGGCTTTATTTAATATCCTCTTTATATTCATGAATTATAATTACCAGCTCTTGTAAGTTATTCGCAAGGTATAAGGAATTGCGTATTATTTTCTTTTTATTTTCCCCATTTCGAATATTTCCTGATTTGGTATGTGAGACAGGGAGGAATATCCTAGTTACAACTACCGTTAGTTATAAATATTTGCCTTTTATGTGTAAATGGAAGGATGTTCGTTTTGGTTTTCATAGGTTAAACAACTGCAAAAAGTTTAAGTACACTAATAGGACATTGATTTTTCTCAAGAGGTCCTCGATACGATCAAGTATGAGAAGTAAATCATTTTCTCATTCGTTAACCAATTTCCTTCGCTTCGTAGCCTCTAAACGCCTTTTGCTTTCCATGTACGATGCAATTAATCCTAAACAAAACTTCCTCTCCAACTCCCATTCCACTGTGTTCCTTCTTTTTCATAATGGATATTTTGCTCAGCCATCCCTTCATACCTCCAACTTTGGGGTGTGGGAATTAAACACCTTTTCTTCCATACTTTTTGAAATATCAGAAGAACGTCCCGTAATGGATTATATGCAGAGCTCTCCCACATATAAGCTCACAGAGTAATATATATATCTATCGAGATATATATATATATATATATATATATATATATATATATATATATATATATATATATATATATATATATATATATATATAATTTGGTACGATAACCTCCGTCTCGAAGAAAATAATTTATATTAATATTTCATCAGTACGGGTGCGTAAGTGGTAAGTGAATCTTGATGCCTATGCAATGCGTCAAAAGGAAATTTTTCCAAAGATTCTTTGGATTCGTTTTACTCACGTTTTGAAAAAAGTAAAAATTTAGAAAATAAAGATAAATATCGCTTCCGTAAAAATGCTCTTTATGCTGTACAGAAACTCCTTCGGCGAATTTTTTGCTTGTTTGAATTCATTCCAGTAAAAACTTGAAAGGAATATTCCATATAGATAGAAACGGTTCCAGGGGCGCATTCAACGCAGGTTCCAATAACTGTCGAACAGTGTCTGTAGCCTTTATCCTCTCAAGTAAAAAAAAAAAAAAAAAAAAAAAAGGATAAAAATCTGATATCAAGTACAGAACGGTTGCTACCATATTGCATAGCTTTAGCAATGAACAAGGTTTTATATTTATTTTAGGTTTTCGTTTAGGGGCAGGTATGGTTCCGCAGCCAATTACAACAGGAAGCGATACCCACACACGTCGCACTGTATCTTGAATATTTGAGAATATATCTGCAAAGTTATTTTCACTCGTTCAGTTCATATTCCCTATTAAAGTCTGGTTATTAGAATATGACGCAGATTTACAACTTTAACACATCGCAGACGATGTTCCACAATGACTTATGCTTGTGACTGACGAATTCTGTTATTAACCAGTTTTTCTGATAGAATGAAATGACCCAAGTGACAGAAATCCCTGAAAATGAAACGGCTGTGTGTCCATTATAAAATTCAATGGTGGTGACGAAATTCGGAATGAAAATAAATATTCTTTCCAAGATTTCACGAAACGAATGTATATTATGTATATATATTATATATATATATATATATTTATATATATATATATATATATATATATATATATATACACACACACATTACTCACTTAACTTGCCTCATCGAAAATCAAAATAGAATAAGATCAAGTTAACTGCTACCATAAAATATTTAATGAAAAAAGAGCAAAAATAGAAACATACTCATCGAATAAGGTTCGAAATCGGATAATAACTGATAATATCTTACTTTGTCTACAGTACAGCCTACCATAACCCCGAATCATACTGGACTCAAACGCACGTGTAAAGCTTTCCAGCCAAACACAAAAGGGACACTAAATCCGAAGCCAAATGAACAAAAAATAAAATAAAATGAATGCAATAGCTGTCCATCGCGGTAGGTGCGAAGAAAAAAAAAAGATAAAAAAATCGGTGTGCCTTTCTCTGCCTGACTTAGCAATGAGAGTAAACGGACTAAAACAGGAGAATAGGTATTTTTGATCTACAGTGTTTCCTGCATTAGTCACTGTTGTATAGGCAATAGTGGACGGTGAAAAAAGATTGGTATGAAAGTTAACGTTAACCCGCTATCTGTATTTTCCAAATACATTCCTGGTTGCTATCAGTGGAAAGATGTAAAAGTTTCTGTCCCTTTTTTTTTTAGAATGAAAAGAAGAGGATTTACAAAGTACTGAAGGAAAAGGAATGACTAAAAAATAAAGAAAAAAAAAAAAAAAAAAAAAAAACAATAGAAATAGGTAATGACAACCGATCTGACAACTCACAGAGGATGACATTCTGTGCACGATTAAAACTGGGAGGAACTATTTTCGAAATTGCGACCTCAAAAAAAAAAAATAAATAAATAAAATAAAAGGCATAAAAACGGCAAGGCTGAAGGTTGAAGTGGAATTTCAAATCACCGGGAGTGATTCCGAGTGAAAAATGAAAGGGTAAGCTTATGGAAACCGCTCCAGTCGAAAGGATTCGTCTATCATCCATTTTTGCCATGACAGTCGAGGTGGATAAGTTGGAATATTTTTTAAAAAAATACAGATAATGGCGAGGAATCAAAATTGCTCTTACTTCTGTTATGACCAGACCGAAAAATACAAAGAAGAAGAAGAAGAAGAAGAAGAAGAAGAAGAAGAAGAAGAAGAAGAAACATTATTGGAATCTGCTGGAGTGAGAGAGAGAAAAGTTGCCAAACTGTTGATTGTGAAATGAAGACGTAGGAAATAAGGTATTACCGGCCTGGCTGACTCGGGACCCTAGTTGAGAAGTCAGAGGGAAATAGAACCGTGGTTCTTCTTATGAAAGCGAATGAAATTAAATATATGTATATATATAATATTATATTATATATATATATATATATATATATATATATATATAATATATATATATATATATGTGTGTGTGTGTGTGTGTGTGTGTGTGTGTGTGTGTGTGTGTGTGTGTGTGTGTTGACACGAATGATCGTATTTATTTATTCCAGTTCGTGTTCTCTCTAACATAATGGTTGCAATGAGTTTTATTACCTGAATTCATTAAAAAAAAATTAGAAAGATCGTACAAGAATATTTCTTTCTAATTGTTCTCTATTCTTTACTCAATTGACTTTTCATTTTTATTTCATTATTCCTTTCCCTTTCTGTTCTCTTTCGTAACGTAATTCCTTGCTGACCTGAGAATTAATTTGGTTATTTTACACCCAAATTGTTATAGGTACCAGAATTATTTTCAGGCAAATATGTAACAGCAGTTCGAGAAATGATGAATAATGTGTTATATGAATTTTATGAATTGTACTCTACCGTTATCCAGACTGGTCTCGAGAAACGAAGTGAAAAGGATTATAGAAATTAAATGTACGGAGCTGAAGAGACGTTATTCAATATACCCAGCTGTTACCAGACCTCTTAATTAATTAGGTATCTTCACCCAGATCCATAATCAGGGACAAGGGGCAAGGGATCAGGAACCAGGGATCAGGGACTAGAGACCATGAACCAGGGACCAAGGACCAGGGACAATAGACCAGGGACTAGGGACCAAGGACCAGTGTCAAAGGATCAGGAACCATGGATCAGAGACCAGGGTCAAGGGGCCAGGGACCAAAGATGAAGGCCCAGGGATCAGGTACCATGTGGCAGGGACCAAGGGCCAGGGCCAGGGACTAGGGACCAGGGACCAAGGACCAGGGGAAAAGCATCAGGAACCAGGATCCAGGGACTAGGGACCAAGGACCAGGGATCATGGGCCAGAGTCCAAAGACCAGGGATCAGGGACCAGGTGCCAAGGCCAGGGACTAGGGACCAGAGACCAAGGACCGGGGACCAGAAGGAAAGGACCAGGGACCAAGAACCAGGGACCATGGCCCAGGGACCAAAGACCAGGGAACAGACATCATGTGCCCAGGGGCAGGGACTAAGGACCAGAGACCAAGGACCAGGGACAAGGGGAAAGGGCCAGGGGCCAAGAACCAGGGACCATGGGACAGGGACCAAAGACCAAGGATCAGGGACCAAGGATCAGGGACCGGGGGAAAGGATCATGAACCATGGATCAGGGACCAGGAACCAAGAACCATGGCCAGGGACCATGGGGGGGGGGGGGACACCAGGGGAATCAGGGGAACCAGGGACCAGGGACCAGGGACCAGGGAGGGTCAGGGATCAGAGGGACCAAGGGACCAGGGACCTAGGGATCAAGGACCAGGGGATCAGGGACAGGGGGCAAAAGGGATCAGAGCTGTTACCTGACTTCTTAATTATGGATTTTTACCCTAACTTTGTTACTTTCTTACTCGGTCGTTTCATAAGGCCTAAAAGGGTGTTGGGGGTTGCGGGGCGGGGGGTTAGGGGTGGGAGAGGGGTGGTAGGGGGTTGAAAGGTTTCCAATTAAGAATGGTTAATGGTCGGGCTTCCATTTCCCAGCTCAGGCCTTTCTAAAAGAAACGATTCCACGAACACATCTGCAGAATTCTTTTTTGGGTATTTACATTTGCATCAACTTATATCTTATTGAATTCATTTGCTCCTCGATTTTGTCTCAGATTCTGTAAAGAAAAATGTCCGTCTGTAAGTTATTTACATACTGAGTTATTTGCTTTTGCTTACGAGCAGTTAAAAATCTGATTTGACCAAGACCCGTTGCTGTCAGATTATGCAAACGATTTCAGGAGTACCTCGAGGAGGTCTAATTCATATTCTAAAATTCGCCAGGTGACACTCAGCCGAATGAATACCCGTTCATCAGCCAATACAAAACATTTGATTTAAAATGTTGAAAAGGCTCAAGGCCAAGACCTCTTCTTTTCTTAGTCCCTAGACCAAGGGCTATCATATTTTTTTCATGTCACTTCACACGATCATTTGCATACTTAATATGCGTACAGGATCATCAGCAATCACAAGTGTTTTGGCAAGATCCAAAACATTCCTCATTAAGTTTCTGTTCCTCGGTCAGAAAAGATAAAGAAGATTAAGGGTATTGATCTGAATGTTAATCTTGCAGTCTCCAGGACACATAAAATTGTCACCACGACTAGAAAATAAAAGAATTTTGTTCATATGTCTGCCTCTGGTTTTCAGCCTCTTCTAAGCCTAGTCCAATTACATCCCACTTTGAAGACAAAAGTCTGTTTTCTGAGCCGAAAGCACTAGGTTTTTACCTGTGAAATACTTTACCTTTGAAGTACTTGGTAATCATTCCAAAGTGATGAGAAGATCTCATATTCACAATAGATACATTGCATATTCTCAACTGAAAAAGCAATGCCACTTTTCCTCCATATTTCAATGCTTTTGCTCCAAGGATTTCCATATGTTTACGTCGACCTTACGTGCAACGCATTTAACATCTATTTCTTCATTGTCTATATTCATCTGAAAACGTTTTTTCTCGTTAAAGATACGTTTGCTCTATAAAAAAAAATAATGCTTCTTTTTATCGTAAAGTTAAGAATCGATTTAAAAAAACACTACATCAAAAGGCTCAATATATTAGGTATTGCGATGACCTATTCAGACTTATTTTTGGTACAATCAGACGGCAAGAAAATAAGCTCTACTGGGAGATTTTACCTACTTTTTATAGACGATGAAAGTCAGTCAGTTCAAAAATAAACATGGGATGTGATCACATGTCATATATTTTAAAAGAGGAAATTTATTTTTTTTTCATAAAGAATTTATATAAAAACAAAATATTGAGTCATTCGAATTTAGATTTGAAGCATGGAGATAAATATGATGCAAAATATTACAGAATAGCAGCAGCCAAGCAGGTCTCTCTCTCTCTCTCTCTCTCTCTCTCGTTCTCTCTCCCTTCTCTCTCTCTCTCTCTCTCTCTCTCTCCACTCAAATATGGACAAGGGGTAAGTGACCAGGGATCAGAAACTAGGGACCAGTGACTAAGGACATGGGATCAGGAACCAGATGGAACGAGGACCAAGGGCAAGGTACCAGGGATATATGATCAGGGGCTAGGGACCAAGGACCAGGGACTAGGGTTTATTTATAATCGACCAGGGACAAGGGAACATGGGCAAGGGACCAGGGACAAAGGACCGGCGACCATGGATCAGCGATCAAGGACCGGGGACAAGGATTCATTGACAACCGACCAGGGACCAGGTACCAGGGACAAGGGACCAAGGACCAGATAGGTCCCCAAACGCGCCCCTCTAGGGACACGAGAGCAACCAACGAGGCTCAAGTAACACCGTTTGTTGAGTCCCTGAGAATCCTCCTAACATGAGCCACTATACACGTGTAATTTGATATAAATAAACATATGCTTGTATGGTATACACAATGACAAGTACATGCACACTTACACACTTATTAATACTTGGTAATTCAGATATTCTTGCCCACAAATGCGTGTAATAATTAGTGATTGTAATAAGAGAAAGCCTGAAGAGTTCAGTAAATGGCTGAAAGAATAAAAGAAAAACAACTGACTGCAAATTCAACTTTTCCGCATGACTGCCCACTGAGAGAGAGAGAGAAAGAGAGAGAGAGAGAGAGACCTTTATATCATTTGGAAATCTCATCAACTTGCGTAAAACTCACGGGCAGTTGTAATCTTTCAGACCTTAATATATGCACGAAAGCTTTATTTACGAAATATATTATGATGAAGTCCTTTTAAAAGACATCAAACGGAAAGAGCTATTTTTTAGATTAATGACACCTTTTTTGGCAGATTATCAAGAGAATGAACGCAAAATAATATCTACATTTAGAGCGATAAAGTTTTTTACTTTGATCTTGATGACATTTATGATAAAAGGCAAGTGATTACGATGCGTTAGTTGGGGTTCGACTCGGGAGAACGTAAAGAAGGTTAATAAAAAAATTTCTTTACAAATCGCCTTCTGCCTTCGAAGTTCATTTCGAATATTTTGCTTTTTTCAAGTTTTGTAAAATGAGTTA
>NC_061107.1:1352785-1367785 GCF_015104395.2 Macrobrachium nipponense
ACAATAACTACTTCTACTAGAATTGCTCTTCTGCTTAAGATACTGGTCCCTTCATCGATTGCCACAGCTATTCTAACTATTCAGCACTATTAATTCCGCAGCTACTAAACCACAAATAACTTTTGAAGAAATATGAAAAATGTATTCATGGATGATTCACACACGGAAATATTTTAAAGAGTAATGCGTTGCTCTCGAACGCTGAATAAAAATGGAAAAAACATTCGTTTCTTTGTTGAATAAATATATACATTCACATGTACATAAAAAGTAAAAGCTCTTTTGTTGATGAGAACTTTATTGAAGTAGATGTATTGAGACTCAAAATAAACTTCCTTTATTTTTGGTATCATTAGAAGCAAGCACAACTTTTGTAAATATGTTGTACCAAACGTGTAATAGGGAAAAACCCTCTATCGCTGAGAGTTTATATAATGTTCTAAAGGGTCCCAAATAATACAGTGTTAAGAGTCCGGTGATAATTCTCAAGACTTTACAGAAAGCTTTCGAACCCTTCCCTAGGTTCATCTTCAGTCCAAATGAACAATAAGTTACAACAACATTTGCAGAGGTAAGTTTAAAAACAAAAGTCGTTGAAGATCGTTGACAACGGTCGTTAGCTCGTTAATGGGGCAGAGGATATCACCTAGTTAGAGTTAACTACACTCTTTCTTCATCACCTGGCCCATTAATGAGCTAACGACCGTTGTCAACGATCTTCAACGACTCTTGTTTTTAATTTTACCTCTGCAAATGTTGTTGTAACTTATTGTTCATTTGGACTGAAGATGAACCCAGGGAAGGGTTCGAAAGTTTTCTGTAAAGTCTTAAAAATTATACACGGACTTCAACATTTTGTATTATTGGGGACCCTTTAGAACAAAACGTGTTAATGATATAGTTGTATTCCGTGTAAAGCTAATAAAACACATATTAGTTGTATCCCGTATAAAGTCGATAAAGCAAAGTCATTAGTCATATTGGTTGTGTTCGATATAAAGTTGCTAAAACTCAAAGTCGTACAAATAATTTACCGAGGGTCGTTTTAAGGAAACGAAACTCACGCCCAACGTTATATGTGAGTGCCAATATGCAAACAAAAAGAGGACACATTCTTGATAACATCAAAGTGTCGATAGTTGCATTCAGATCAGCCCAAGGTATTATATCCATGGATGAATATCACATACAAATATAAATTCACACAAAGGAGGTGCAAACTGCAAAGTCAAGATAGTTATATTTTGATAAATGTTCACGAAGGAATGATTAATCTTTATGTTCAAGTTTTAAAATTTGATGAAGTGGTATTATACTTACAATTCACAAAGTTTCGAAGAAATTATTGTAACGGAGTACACATGGGAAAATATTTGAGATTAGTTTTATCACGAGACTGACGAATTATTTTATTTATTTTATTCATTGTCATTGAGGAAAATTATACAGCCAATTGGATAAGTCCTTGTTTCCTCTACATCATAAATATTTAGTCGAGGGGAAGAACATTTTGGTGAGAATACCCAACTCCCAAGATACCGACCGACAAAGGGTCATCATCAAAACGTGACGAGAAATACCTGTAAAAGAGTAATCCAAACTGTCAGCCTTCCTAGCGTGTTTTATGCCCGTTTTCTTTATGGAGCTGAAAATTATTCCAGCGTCATTATCCCATCCATTCTGGAAGCAATTAGGCAAGAATCAATTTCAAACCCAGAAATTCACGCGCAATGCGGTCACCAACTCATTACATTGGAACGAGCTCATTGATCCTGCGATACGGGCCATGGAAACGAAACGGTACGAGCCACAATTATCGTAAACTCTCGCTGAAACAGAAACTGCTGGAGGTAACTCCGTCCTCAAATGACTCCGGTAAAGCGCTTGGCAGTGGCAGTGAGTGTGTACGTATGTGTGTGTGTCTCTTTGTCTATGCTGGAACACCGAGTACCCTTTAACGGCTTTCCGCTAGGCTGCTACAAATAGATGAGGGACTGGTATAAATGATTTACCAGATCCTGGAAAGCAGTGATATCAGCGGCGAAACCGAGATACATTGAGTTCTCTGGCCGGGTCAGAGGTACAGTAACGAGGAGGGTGGGGTGGGGGTGGGGGTGGGGGAGGGATTTTGGAAAGCGGAGGACGTTGCCAAGATGGCGTTTCAGAGTTTCATGTCCGGATTTTGACGCAAAAGATTATGATTGATTTTTCTCGAAACATGTTGCCTATCTCTTGATGTAGGTTATTCAGTGCTATGTTATTCATAACATTTCCTTTCCTACTTTCTTTTGTATGAACGTAAACTCAAACAACCTAGAGAAAGCTTTATTAAATGAGGTACTTACGCATATTTAGCTCAGATTACAGAATTATGGTATTTTCTGCCCAGGAGAACATTCTACCAGAAAGCGCTTCATATTTTCTACAAAGTTGATATCAGGTGA
Organism: Macrobrachium nipponense; assembly: GCF_015104395.2. Classification (NCBI taxonomy): domain Eukaryota; kingdom Metazoa; phylum Arthropoda; class Malacostraca; order Decapoda; family Palaemonidae; genus Macrobrachium; species Macrobrachium nipponense. The sequence continues at coordinate 1,355,230 of NC_061107.1, forward strand.
GAGCGAATTAATTTCAGTTTTATTCATTTATTATTTTTTTTTTAAATATGATCAAACGAAGTTTATGTTAACTTGTCAAAAGTAAATATATTTTGAGATGGATATGAAGGACATCCTAAGTTAGGTTAGGTTCAAGTTATGGCAAATGATATGACATATCTTCATGTATGTATCAGACTTCAGCTTTTGTTTGCAATGTGTTTATGTTGAATCTCATAAGTATATTCATATTTAATTTATATTTTTCTTTATCATTTCATTTTAATGCAACAATGAGCTTTCATGACTTGATCTCATTCTTGAGATACTGGACCAACTTTTCAGTATCATTTTATCGAGATAAAAGGATTAAGCGAAACATTGTTGGCTTTCAAAACAGCTTATAATAGATTCATTGTGCTTCTTCAGCAATGCGCAACATGAAAGTCTGCGTATGCGCCTCTTCGCATGTCAAATTACTTTTGCAGACTTATCCCTGATCCTGTTTTGCCAAACTTCTGGCAACATTTTTGCTATCAAATGTTTGAGCTAACCTTCTCATATCTTGTATCTTCGCCGTTTATACAACAATTTTTTTCCTGTCGTGAATATGATCAGGGGAGAGAAAACTCCTGCTAATTAGGAGACTATTTTGTCGAGCCCTTCTTTAAAACGGGTTTAGTCTTTGTTGGGTCGAAATTAATGTTTCAGGAAACTTGTTCTTTTCTATCATATCTGCCTCATTATATTGTAATCCGATTTTTAATGACCTCTTATCCTGGATACGTTTTTAACCTCGTTAAAAAACTGCTAACGAAGGCTGTGGCTTCTGCTGACAGTTTTTACTAAAGATGTTTCTAGAAAACCAAAAATATCACGAAATTTAATCAACTTACTTATTCCATTTTATTTCAGCCCAGCCAAACAAATATATTCGTTTATTTATATTATATTTTCCTTTAAGACATTGTACGATTTGTGATCAATTTTTATATCTTTCTTGAAAGGAATGTAAATGCGAGCCCACATGACCCACATGACCTGCTTTGGCCGAAGAATTCAGTAAGCTGGTCAGCCAAGTGAGGCTGCTGGAGATGAGGGGAGATTCGCGGAAGTTAAGCACGGGAAAGTCACCTTATCGATCTCCGCTTGAATCTTACCAGTTTTCCACCGAAAGTCATTCCACAGAAGGTAAGCTGGGAGCTCCTTCATTCATCCCCTGCTACAGATTTCATTCTTTCCCGGAAAAGCGTATCCTAAAATAGTTAGAAATCGAGGAGTCGAGAATCCATTCAGATGTACCAATTTGTGGGACCTTTTGGTGTACGTGGCATAGATCCTTCCCCCATTCCGTGCACTGTTTAAAGACCCCACTTACGAAACAGCAGTTCATAAATGCGAGGCAAACCTTTTTGTTATACTTTTGGCGAGGAATATCTAATTATTATGTTTCAATATTAGTTTTACCTCCTCCGTGTGTGTTATCAGAATTCTTTCAAACCTGCTCATGGAAATTCAGGATAAACATTAAACCTAAAATATACTTTATTAGAGTTAAATATTGCATTCTTAGTATTTTAAATCTATTTTTTTTAACTCATTCAGCTTTCACTTAATAAAAAAGTGATATAACACGCAATTCTTTGACTATTCATGTAGATGCTTCACAGCTTTTATCTAGCTGTCTCCATTCATAAAACCAATCACTGCTGGGGCTCAGGGACATTTTTCAAACGCTCTTGCTATGAGGACTATAAGACTATAAACGTTATTTTAAGGTTTATTTTTGTTTTTAATGAGCTGTGCTTAAAGGATTAAAGATATTTATTTACATTTGTTTAATTAATATTTTTATTTGGAATTTAATTGAGTTTTGTATGATTTATTAGCCATTTTTCAAAATAGTGGGATGATTCATCCTACAAACTACGCAGAGATAGACTCACACTTTGCATTTGATATTTAAGTAGTACTTTATGATTTAATACTTCATTTGCTTTTACAGCAACGTTACTAAAAAGAGCTCTAATTGTATCTCAGAATTAACTGTAACAATTTTAGATTTGAGTTCCCATAAAACGAAAACAAGAGGTTACTCGTGATGTTGCCATTCGAGCAACGACGGGGAATAATTACCTTGGCTGTGAGCTCCGTTCCTAATTGGTTTGTGCCCGTGTTCACCACTCGACCTTTAATGTCATGCTTTATATCAATATCATTAAATACTAATAGGCAAACATTTTGTCCGGATTTCTATTGAATATATTCTCATAATATAGGAGGAGATTATAGCTGCGAGATGCTCTTTATCTGCTTTAATTATGGAAGAATGAACAGTTAACATGTTAAACCTTGGCTTTGGATAACACGCTTTCAAGTGTTGTAATTGGATTTGTTGTGCTTTTTACATGATCTAAATTATAATGAAGATAATTCAATTATGGGGTTTTATCTAAGAAAGCCGTGATTTAGAAGATGGCGTTTAGTGAATGAGAATGCTATTAAAGCCGTTACACTATTGTTCTTAATAGCATTCACTCATAAAACAGGTATTAGTAAAGAATGCATCCACCAATCACATCCAAGGACGATGCAGCCAATGAGAGGACAGGAGTTTCTCGCCAAGTGGGTGTTCCTCGCGTTTATACAGAGAACCTCCTCGAATACCCCACCCCCCATCCCCCCCACCGCAAAAAAAAAAAATAATAATAATAAGTAAAGCGGGAGAGACGTCTTTGAATCGCTCTAGCTAGGGGAGGTGGGGGGTGTTGAGCCAGTAATAATTATTTTTAAGATTTTAACAATCTTTTGCTTGAACTATTCGAAATATTGATTTTTCACAGGTGTTAAATCGATGTAATTTTTATGGGGAATTGGATGTAATATCAGATAATTGATTACGTTTAGGCAAAACGGTGCAGTAAGTGATATAAGGAGAAGGATGATTCATCCTATTAACTGCATTTCGCATTTTAGTAGTAAATATTTGTTATAGAAACATTAATAAAAACCTGCATGCATGTATCTCAGTATAGCTGAAGGAATCATCGATTTCAGTAAACAAAAATAAACCAGCGATTTAATTCTCAAAGCCTCCTGAGCTAGAGCGTTTGAAAGACATGTCTCCTGGCTCTTAAAATCATTTAAAAAAGCGGCAAAATATCTGTCTTCTCATTGGCTGTCAGCCTCAACCCTGATTTGGTGGGTGCACGTTTTTATATCTTTATATATATATATATATATATATCTATATATATATATATCTATATATATATATATATCTTTATATATATATATATATATATATATATATATATATATATATATATATATATATATGTATATATATATATATATATATATATATCTATATATATATATATCACCGGGAAAGGAGAGGAATGAGTCTCTACATTTGGATGTAAAATTGGAATACGGGAATAAGGTTACTCATAACGACTGCATGCGTACGCAGATAAATAATTAATAATGACGTATATGAACACATACTTACGAGCACGCACACACACTTACCTACGCAGAGATATACACGTAGACACTACATGAATGAATACTTCAATGTTTGTGAGAGATACATGAAAATATACATACACACATATATACATATATATATAATATATATATATATATATATATATATATATATATATATATATTTATATATATATATGTATATAAATGAGTTCTGAGTTCTCAATTCACTGTCATTGGCTATTGGTGGAATACATTACACACAACACACCCCATACACCACACACATACAACAACACACACATCCTGAACTAAGTTATACCCAAAACTAACCTAATTTAGATTCAGAACAATTTTGATTCTGTGACTAGACCAAAACACCTTTCCTCATTTTTCTTTCTTTAGTACGTATATTAGACAAAGCAGTTGTCTCATATCCAGAAAAAATTGGACCAATAAATAATTCAATTTATAAAATCCGTAAATATTTCAAAACAAGTCGAATAACTACGCAAGGAAACGACAGACTAATCGGGAGGCAGGTGTCGCCATCAACAGAGTTTATGTCGCAACTTTGGCAACCCGAAATATACGGGCTGCTCTATGGTGGCGGGAAGCCCAGCTCAGCCCTAAACAACACAATATCCCGGAATGGTTTTGCATCGGGAATGCTGGGAAGATTGCATACGAGTCATGAAGTGCAGGGGAAGGTACATAAATTCTGGATATTTTACGTAAATAGGAGTACAAAGACTTTAAACATCACATAAAGTCTCATCAGTAATATGTAAGCCATAATTTACCTAAATATGAGTACAAGGATACTTTAAACATCATATGAAGTCTCCATCAGTAATACATAAGACATAATTTACCTAAATAGGAGTACAAGGATACTTTAAACATCATATGAAGTCTCCATCAGTAATACATAAGCCATAATTTACCTAAATAAGAGTACAAGGATTCTTTAAATATCATATGAAGTCTCCATCAGTAATACATAAGCCATAATTTACCTAAATAAGAGTACAAGGATACTTTAAACATCATATGAAGTCTCCATCAGTAATACATAAGCCATGATTACCTAAATAAGAGTACAAGGATTCTTTAAATATCATATAAAGTCTTTATTAGTAATATATAAGGCATAATTTACCTAAATAAGAGCACAAAGATTCTTTAAACATAATATAAAGTCTCCATCAGTAATACGCAAGGCATAAAGTGGACTATATTTCAAATTTAAACTTTCCATCCCTCTTAAATTTGTTTTTAGTTTTCGTATACTTCCCGAGAGCAAGGGTGTCGTAGTTACAAAAGACTAGCCATGAATTCTGTGAGCTTGACATGACATGCTAAGTGAGATCACCAATACCTCACCAACTTCATAAAAACAAGTTGTGACACACTGTAAGCATATAGCCTTGATTTGAAAATCACTCAAATCGGGCACTGAATCCCTCACTACCGGGGAATTTTCCATAGTTTCGTAAACATGAGGAACACAAAAGGGCGTCAAGACACCCCAGACCTCTCTCCGTGCATGTGCAGAACTCAAAGTCACTCGTTACCTGTTGATTTCGTGACGCCTCCTTACCTGAGAATTACGTGACATATTCTCATCTTTCCCAGATTCGAATCAGGCTGCGTCATTTGGGCCGGATGGCTTCGTTGGTAAGTAAAAAACTTGTGAGTAGATCTGAGCAGGATAAGGTCCGGAGGGTAACTGGGAAGTAAAGAACTGGATAGATGAGTATTAATATGGGAAGTGAAAGAATAGAGGCCGTAGAATTGAACAGGCGTTTGTGCAGTGAATGTCTCTGAGAAACTCGTACTGGCATGTATTTGGTGAACAGCTAACTGCGAGGGCGCCTGATGCAGGGATCAAAATTGATTATTTTATATATATTATATATATATATATATATATATATATATATATATATATCTATTATTATATATATATATATATATATATATATAACTTAATGTCTGATATTCTCGTGGAAGCTTTGTGATTGCACTATCATATATAATAATATGTATGTTATAACTGAACTGACAAAAATATGGAACTGATGAATATGGTATATATATATATATATATATATATATATATATATATATATATAAAAGGCAACTGCCACGAATGACGTGAAACAAATGAGTGGTCCTATTAGCCCCTTCGGACACAAACGGTGCTAATAAAGGACAGTCATGTCAGTAGACCTAGCATACCGGCTCCGTTGTTCCACATTTCCTTCGAGGCATTTGCCTTTATATATATATATATATATAATATATATATATATATATATATATATATATATATATATATATATATATATATATATATAGATATATATATTCATCACGTTCCATATTTTTGTAATTCAGTTACACATACATATATTATATATTGTAGTGCAATCACAAAGCTTCCACCAGTATCAGACATACAGGTTCTCCCACAAGTGGAGAAAATGACAGATTGAACAGGATTGCTGCCCTATAATTGTTAGACTGATACTTAACAATCGCTTCGTAACGAAACTTACGTAACAACTTAACTATAATTATACTTCATAACATTTGATTTGTGTGTATGTATGTATATTAAAGAGGGCCAAAATATACAAAGTACGTACTATATTTCAGAGACTACTGTCTCTCTTTCTTCAGGTAATTCATTACCTCCCTGAAGAGAGACAGCAGTCTCTGAAATATATAGTATATATAGTATTTACTTTCTATATTTTAATAGCTGCAATTTTGTTATAACAGAACATTTTTACCAGTCATATATATAAAGAGAGAGAGAGAGAGAGAGAGATAGAGAGAGAGAGAGAGAGAGAGAGAGAGAGATGGTCTCTCTCTTTTTATCGTTTTTTATAAAGTATTTCTATGAATAATAAACGTACAAAAGTATATCAATGCATCTGCATACCGGGAACACACAAATGGAAACGATGGTCAGTGCAGGAATATAAATACTCAGAGTTTCAATTGGGAGGGATTGAATTCCGTGAGAAATGCTGAAGAGAGAGAGAGAGAGAGAGGTCAGGAGAGAGAGAGAGAGAGAGAGAGAAATTGTGATCTCTTCCAATATTCTCTGCCGTGATGAAGATTTATTGATTGCCTGAACAAAGAATCTCTTAGTGGAACAAAGCTCTGTAATCTGTAGTATCGGGTCCTCATCTGGATCAGCCAGATGCGTCGAGAAGAAGAAGAAGAAGAAGAAGAAGAAGAAGAAGAAGAAAGAGAAGGATAAGAAGGAGAAGAGGCTCTTGAGAAGAACAAAAGAATGGAAGACGGAGGATTTGTGCTTCTCTCAGACACTGGTTTTTTTCTTTTTTTCCGAGGTTTCCCTCACGATTCAGTGTCAATATAATAATAAATAATAATAACAATAATAAAATAATAAATAATAATAATAATAATAATAATAATAATAATAATAATAGTAATAATAATAATAATAATATGCAAGCTAATGCCGGGGCGGGGCGAACTTTGCACCAGAACGGTTAAAAAAAAAAAAAAAAAAAAAAAAGAGGCATGAATTCGGTAGCAAAAGTTCTCCCCACTGTACAAAATTGCTGTGATATTCTTTTAGCATTTATGCCATATTCATCGCCAGTGACACACACACATACACAGTCTGTGTCACCTGGCGATGGATATGGTAAAAATATTAGAAAAAGAGATCAATTACACCTTGTTTAATTCTACAATTACAGTCATTAACAGTCGTCACCTCAGGGTTGGCCAGTTTTCGCCGGCCAAAAACAAAGAGACACAGACGACTTTTATTTCAAGACACCTTAGCTGAAATGAGCGTCAGGTTGGGGCATTACCTGTCGCATGTATCATACGTATTTAATGACTAGCAATTCGAATGGGCATTGAGCAAAAGTCTGATTTCAATATCGAGTTCCGTCTATGAATATTATTCCCACTTCACAGGTCTGCGTTAAGTTTTAAAGCCTGCTTGTTGTATTAAAACACGCAAATGGACAAGGACTGTCAAGTGCTAGTGTTAGTGTCTGGAAAAAAATGTTTCACATTTCAAAAATATTCTTAAGAAAATAATCATATAATAACTGTGAAAAACATTACTATATTGCATTTATTTTGTAAAGACAGGACGGTGCGAATGTTCATTAAAACCTAAAATAAAAAGAGTCTAGAATTTCAATGACATATTTGTGTTCTTCAGTGCCTCAACAATAAACATCTTGCTCCAAGTTGACTTCGATAAAACACCAACTATTTTCCCACAATGCTTTTGTTCATTTTCTATTGTTTTCGTGAGACTGCGTGAGCGAGTTATTTTAGGGATATGCATTGAGGGTAGGACTCTTGAATCCAAAATATATTATATGTGTTTCATCTTTTCTATGCATATATCAGTGCATGAATAAGTCACTTAAGTGAATGCGAATGAAACTGAAAAAAACGTCAGAGTGTGAGTTAATGAAATGGTTTATGGTCTTTACCCTTCTGCCCTACCTACGAGGCCGGTTGGTCGTTATTCCCCCCATATCCGATTACATTTCACTACATGACTAATTCCAGTTTAACAACTGCTGAAAAAAATATTTTGATACATGCATAAATTGGCGCTTTTGCATGGCATATTAACATAATACACTCATTGACGATTCCCCTTTCAATAGCTGGAGTGGATCTGCATATCACATACGCGTGAAAATAATTTCCATTTAATCTGAAAGACATATTCCTCTTGCTGACTCCGCATTCTTTCCTTCGTGGTGATGGACTTTCCATATTGAAGGAGCATTTTTCGCTTTGCAAAAAAGGGGGAATACGGATCAAAAAATGCATAGGAGAAGCGTTCGTACAGAATTAACTACTCGCAGATACAACTAACGGTTCTGAATATACTGTCTTGAGACCTTTTAAAATGTGATGTGGGTTTTATCAATGCTGAAATTCTATAAACGTTCATAAATAGTATATTCATATTCGGATTATGGGGCTTCTATATACCTTACTACCAGAACACACTGGAGAGGAAAGCATTTTTGAGTGGATTCGTATGTAGGTCCCTGGTGATGAACATAGTGTATATATATATATATATATATATATATATATATATATATATATATATATATATATATATATATATATATATATATATATACAGAGAGAGCGAGAGAGAGAGAGAGAGAGAGAGAGAGAGAGAGAGAGAGAGAGAGAGAGAGAGAGAGAGAGAGAGAGAGGATTAAAAGAGGACAAACATCACAGTAAAAGTATAGTACATAGCAGAGCATTTTTATTCAAGATATTATGCAGAGAAAATACCTGCAATATAATATATAGTTATTCTGTGATATATACAGTTCAAAGAAATTGCCAGTAAAATTTATTTGAAGACCGAATTCCTCCAATACCAGAGATCAGAGAGAGAAAAAAAAAAAAAAAGTCACAATAAGAGCTTCTTTTTACCTTGTAATATTTAACCACTGGGTACGGTTTTTCTAAAACATGTTTTTATAGTTGTATGTTTTCTGGCATAACAGAAAGACTTTTGAATTTGAGTCGTTTAGTATTTATTTGTTTATTTTAAGAATAATTGAAATGCTGTATTAGTAATGAGACAGAAAATAAACGTGAAAATAATCATCTTGATTTTGTTGGTAAATAACTGACCTACAGAAAGACTTGCATTCCAGTGTTTAATAATTTCCATTTGGTTTTAGGTACAAAAAATTGTATGGTACAAAAAAAAAAAAAAAAAAAAAAAAAAAAAAAAAAAAAAAAAACTAAATGCTGAATTAGGAATGAGACAGAAAATAAACGCGAAAAAAAACAACAATCGTCTTGATTTTGTTCGTAAATGAATTCAGCTGCTGCCACCAAAAAGCTGAACTAAATAAATAAATGTTTATTGTTTAATCTACATTTTTTTTCCAGCATTGTTCACAGCCGGAAACTTTATTTCACCGAGATATTAAAAACGACTACTTGTATCTCATTTCCTTGATTTTGTCTAAACGCACTTTTTTCCCTGCAATATTTCCGTGTTTAAAGTTGCAAACTTTGCCGAAACATTTCTTTTTGTAAAGAGAAACGCCACCGGATGAAGCCATCAATTTAAAATGTTTCTCTCGTGATTCTTTTAAATTTCAGCGTCACGTGACTCGCTCATTTCTTGAAAACTACTGATTAGGTCTTCCTTGCCATCCTTATAAGCAACTAATTGAGGCATTGAATTGAAGATAGAAATATGTGGATAAATTAAATAAAACTTCCTTTGCAATAGGTTACGCATTTTAATGAGTTTTTTCCCCTCGTATTTACATCCCAGGATGACCGCGGAAAGTCGTTGGCCATTTTTATTACTGAGATAATGATATATAGATGAAATAATTGAAATTAATTTCTAGAATCTTAGGCTAAATGCCAAACACTGAGACCAATGAAGTCATTCAGCGCTGAAACGGAAATTGGCAGTAAAAGTTAGAAAAGTGTAACAACAGGAAAACCTCAAAGCAGTTGCACTATGGAATAATTGTTAGGAGAGGGTGGACAGTAAGATGGATGAAAGAGACTATGAAAGGAGACACAGTAAAAGGGACGAAAGGGACTGTATCTATCTATATATATATATATATATATATATATATATATATATATATATATATATATATATATATATATATATATATATATATATATATATATATATATATATATATATATATATATATGAGTCATATCACATTTGTCCCTTAAGCAGTCCTACAGCACGTTCTGATCATCTCCGTTGGCGCCCAAACTTATCTCTCAATTTCTTTGACGTATTGTCTACTGTCATTCTAAATATCTTCACTACCGAACTTCTTGGACTTGTGATTTATATATACACTATTTGCCTCGTCTCCCCTCTCTCTCTCTCTGTGAGCTACCTAAATCCATAAGATTGAATACTTCTTGATAGGCCTATCACTTAATGAATTTATTAATTTATTTCTTTGCTATATTGATCATTGGTAATTCATTCTTTCTGTATTTCCCCTTTACCTGATCTTTACTACATCCTCATAAAACACCTTGATATTCTTTGGGAGCTTTAATTTTTTTTATTATTATTATTATTATATCATTATTATTATTATTATTATTATTATTATTATTATTATTATTATATTATTATTATTATTATTATTATTATTATTATTATTATTCTATTGAAAGTAATTATTGCTGTTTCAGCCGGAGGAGGCAGTGAAACCTTCAGGGCAAATCCCGTAGAATGTATTAAGTTTGATATCAACATCGCCCTCAATAAACTCTACAGGTTATGCTCTAAGCGTTTGACTATCTCCTCCGGCATTTTTTTGAATAAAATGAAAATCGACTTTAATAATTCCCTATTTCAGACATGCCAACCTTCGGTTGCGTTGCCCACAGCTTAAGCAATAATAAAAAAAAATATAATTAGGAAAATAGAGAAGACCTATATAAAATATGCAGCTGGAGGCAGCAATTACTTTTAATAAAACATGTTTAAAAGATAGGTTTACTACCAGCATATCATTATTATTATTATTATTATTATTATTATTATTATTATTATTATATTATTATTATTAAAAATAATAAAATAAAAATAATGTAATTAGTAATGATAAAAATAAAAATGGAATCATGAAATAATACTAATGAAAATGACAACTAGTAAAAAAATCATTATCTTTATTTTAATGTCTATAATATAATAATGAATAATAATAATAATAATAATAATAATAATAATAATAATAATAATAATAATAATAATAATAATAATAATAATAATAATAATAATATTCAAGAATTACATTATGCGATAACCATCTGACATCATTACATAATATTCACATTTCCCTCGGGAACTATTTCAGTACCCCGTGATACACAAGTATCATCAACAACTATTATCAAACATCCTAACTTTTTTTTTTTTTTTTTTGACCTACTTCGCAGATCCACATTTCACGCCATTTCATTATTTTCGGCGCATGTTCACGCAAAAATTTTATATTGACAGCTTCAGCCAAATTTCGTATCCAGACTCGATATCCATTCTTTACTGCCAATTATACTCGGCAACGAACATTTTATTTCACAACATTTGCAGTAAATTTTTCAAAATGATTGGAACGTGTGATGGCAACACACATGAAATATTAAAGAGACCTATCATAACAAATTTAATTAATTTCGCGAAAAACCATCGAAATAATGCATTTTAATTCAGAGGCCACATTGTAGCAGTTGATTTGAAGACATGACACTGATACAAAGTGTGAACACACACACACACACACACAATAAAAGCAGCAAGAATTCCCCAAAATATGTAATTCACCAGGATTAGCGTCTTTCAATCCATGCAAGTTAATTAGTTAATTAGGAAACTATATTTAAGTATCTAAGATTTCAATTTTCATAACGATTAGAATTGTGCTCTAAAGACCATCGCCTGAGAAGGTCGCGTCTTGTCTAGGGATTTTCTCTAATCTCTTTCAGCCAGGGAATGCCATCAGGATCTTCTGAACCAGAGGTCTTCCATTTCCTTCGATTGATGTTGGAATTCGAGATTTTATGGACAGCTGTATTGACGCCTGAAAGCGCCATGAATTATTGCCCAATAATAATAATAATAATAATAATAATAATAATAATAATAAAGATTAAAATAAAATCCCACCATAGTACAGATATTAAAATAATTTATAATAAAAAAAGTTAAAATAATAAATATGAAAAATATAAAATAAAAATAAAGAAAAAATGGAAAACTAAAAATAACAGTAGTAAAAATAACATTATAAAATGAATATAAAAATAAAAATAGAAATTAAAAATAAATTCTGTAGTTCTGCACTGAGATATTTTCATATGGTTGGCGTTATTTTGATAAATAGTGACCTAATTTTTAAATTGAACTGAATGGAATTGAACACGGAATATAGGCCAAAGGCCAAGCACTGAGACCTATGAGGTCGTTCAGCGCTGAGACGGAAATTGACAGTAGAAGGTTTGAAAGGTGTAAAGGGAGGAA